>NW_024062022.1:0-104116 GCF_006381635.1 Hibiscus syriacus | reverse complement strand
GAAGGGGGTAGAAAATGCACTGCTCATCCCATAAATCAATATGTTGCATATGGGAAATTACAGTCTAATTTCAAGGCCTTCACTGCCATCATTAACAGTGTGAAAATCCCAAGAAATGTGACAGAAGCATTTCAATATCCTGAGTGGAAAAAGGTTGTGGAAGAGAAGATCAAAACGTTGCAAAAGAATAAGACATGGATTTTGATAGATTTTCCAGAAGGGAATAGAGTTGTTGGATACAGGTGGATATTCACAGTCAAATATCATTTGGATTGGAGTGTGGAAAGATACAAGGCAAGGTTGGTTGCTAAAGGTTTTTCTCAATCCTATGGCATCGACTACTAGGAGACTTTTGCATCGTTTGCAAATTGAATACCATCAGATATTGTTATCAGTAGCTGTTAACATGGACTGGAAATTGCATCAGCTGGACATAAAGAATGTTTTCTGAATGAGAACCTTGAAGAAGAGGTATATATAGATGTCCCCTCGGATTAGAAGGAAATATCACTAAGAAAACTGTGTGCAAGCTCAATAAATCCTTATATGGCTTAAAACAGTCTCCCAGGGCTTGTTTGGATCGATTTGCTAAGGCTATGACACATAATAGTTTCAAACAAAGCCAAACAGATCACACACTATTCAGAAAATTACATCGAATGGTAAGATAACCCTCCTAATTGTCTATGTAGATGATATGATTATAACTGGCAATAATATAGAAGAAATAGAAAAGCTAAAGATGAATCTTGCAAAGGTGTTTAAAACCAAGGATTTAGGGAGTGTGAGGTATTTCCTAGGTATGGAAGTCGCAAGGTCCGAGGAAGGGCTGGTCATAAACCAGCGTAAGTATGTTTTGGATCTTTTTGTAGAAATTGGAATGCTTAACTGCAAACTAGTTGAAACTCCAATGGAACCAGGCTTGAAGTTTTGCAAGGAAAGGACTGAAAATCCAGTAAACAAGGAAACATACCAAAGGTTAGTTGGGAAGTTGATCTATCTTTCACTAACCAGGCCTGATATTGCATACTCAGTGAGCATTGTCAGCCAACATATGAGTGATCCTCGAGAAGAACATTTGATAGCTGTTAACAGAATTCGAAGGTTCTTGAAGTTTACCCCAGGAGCTGGACTTATATTTAGAAAAAATCAAGATAGAACAGTGAAGGTTTATACGGATGTAAGCTAGAGAGGTGAATTAACTGATAGAAGGTCAGTTAGTGGTTATTGTACCTATGTTTGAGGTAATCTAGTGACTTGGAGAAGTAAGAAACAAGCAGTTGTCTCTCGAAGTAGTACCGAGTCAGAGTTTAAAGCAATGACTCTTGGAATATATGAAGGAATGTGGATTAAAAGACTGCTCACAGAACTGGACTTATATGAAAAGAAGAATTTTGAGATTTTTGGTGACAGTCAGTCAGCTATGAGTATAGCAAAAAACCCAGTACAACATGATAGAACGAACCGCATTGATATAGACAGGCATTTTATTTACGAGAAGGTCAACAATGGAGTAATAAACTGCAATACATTTCGATGAAGAAACAACTGGCAAATATCTTCACGAAAGCCCTTCCACGAGTGACTTTCGATGAGCTGTCATTCAAACTGGGTATATACAACATATATACACCAGTTTGAGGGGGAGTGTAGGTTATGTAAGTGGAAGGTTGTAGGAGTTATAGAAATGAGATGTTACATCCCTTAAGTTAAGAGATTATGTAATTATTCTTTCTGTTTCAATCCCTTGAATCCCTTATTTCAAGGTATTACATCTCCTAGGATTAGTATCTTTCCTAACTTAAAGTATCCTAGTTTAGAGACATAATTTGTATATAAAGATGTAATATGCCTACTGAAAAATATAAGAATAAAAATAACAGAGACTTACTATGTTTTCTACACTTTTTTCTAAGGCCTGATGTTTCTTCTCTAGTTTGTGATCCAGTGACGGGTAATGAATGAAAGCTTTATGTCCATGAAGATCTGGTATTGGTATATCGTGAAAATGTAATCTATCAATTTTTATTTGAAAGCTTCCAATTGTTCATTTCTATATCCTTGTGCAGATTTGGTTGTTTCATACTTGACTACACTTTTAAATTGGAATCTTAAATACCAATCAATTGTTTAATCACATTGAAAGAAATATGCATAATTATCTTGATGCACTGTTAGTTGTTTAAATTATATAGTTAGTAACTTGTTATAATTAATAGTAGCATTTCTTATGGTTAGGTTGTCCAAGTGGCTTCATTGTTGACTCCTAACCAATTTGAAGCAGAACTGTTGACTAAATTGAGGTATTTTCATATTATATAATAAAAAAGTTGAAGCTCATTTGTTTTTGTTCTAAAATTCCCTTTGATGTAAACAATAATGTTGTTTCCTTTTAGTTTATTTTTTCTGGGGAACCTTTTGGGACTTGGATAGTTGCATGTAGAAGGTAAAACTGTTTATATCTAATAAAATTGAAATTAAAGATCTCCAAAACATGGATTCTCAAGCCTTCTATTTTTAAAAGAACCAGGTTTTTTAATGTTCTATTTGTTTATGAGCATCAGTATGATTTCGAGGAGGATTGCTTGGTTCATCTTCTCGTTAAATGGTGCAAAAAAAAAAAAAATGATACCATTAGGGAGTGTGATGACTTTTACGACCTAGAGTCAGAGATTGTGAATCGCTGATTATTGTTCATTGGGATGTCAACAGAAGAGTTTCTGATATCATCATTTACTAACTAGATCTTTCAAATGAAATTTCATCTTTATAAACCATGAGATTAAGTGTCATGCTTTATAACAAATGGTTCTTCGGTTTTCAGGTTTGAATAAATTAATAGGATACAAAACAAGCAGTTCTTTCATGCTGCTTGATTGTAACCTTCCGGATTTAAATTGTATCATTTTTGTTGTTGTTATTTTTATATACATATTTTTTCCATTTTGATAATGTCTAATTTAAAAACCACCATTCAAAGCTGACTCAGGATATTTATTTCATGTAATGCAAATGAATAGATTGTTATTGAGAAAAATGAACATAAACAAAATCATAGGATATTCGGATCAAACCATATTTTTGAAATATTTTGAAGGATAATAAAGGAATGTTAATAATTTCATTTACATTTCTTAAATTAGAAGAATCTAACATAGACCATTGAATTTAAGTTGATTTTCCATGATGTGTATTTTCGCATAGTTTTTCAAGCTCTTCGAGGGAAAAAACTTTATGTTAAGTTGTTTAAGTACGAATTCTGGTTGTCTGAAGTGACATTCCTTGGCCACATAATTTCAGTAGAGAGGATCAGAGTAGATTCCAAGAAAGTATAGGTTATTGTTGAATGGAAAACTCTAAAGAATTGTTAGACCGGGGTTCATAAGATTAAGTATATCATATTAGAGAGCCTCGATATTATCTGTAAATATAAGGATGTACCAATTGTTTGGTCTGATAAATATCAAGAAAGCTTCGAGATAATAAAGAAGATATTAACAGAAGCCCAATGCTAGTACAACCAAAATGGGGCAAACATTATATGATCTATAGCAATGCATCTCATAATGGTTTGAGATGTGTTCTTATATAGTAAGGAAAAGTTGGGGCCTACGGTTTGAGACAATTTAAGATGCATGAGAAGGAACTATTCGACTCATGATCTAAAATTGGCAGCAATTGTATTCTCTTTGAAGATATGACACCATTATTTATATGGTGAACGATATTATATTTGTACTGATCATAAAAGTTTAAAGTATTTGTTAACTCAAAAGGAGATGAAGCTAAGGCAAAGAAGACGGATTGTACTTCTCAAAGATTATTATGTGGTCATTGACTATTATCTAGGGAAGGCTAATAGGGTAGTTGATGCATTAAGTCAAAAAACATTTGTTACCTTAAGAACGTTGGATGCGTGACTATCAATAAAAAAAGATGGCACGCTGATTACTAAATGGAGTTGAAGTCTATTATACTATATCAAATAAAAGATCTTCAAAGGAAGGATGAAAGCTATAACTGGGTTTATTTCTAGATGCCTGATAGGCCAGCAAATTAAAAATAGAGAATCAAGTGTCATCTCGGTTGTTGCAACCTATTTCCATTTCTCAATAGAAATGGGAAAGAGTTGTAATGGATATTGTTGTAGTATTTATTTTTAGACTCAACCGAAAATGATTCAATGTGGGTGATTGTGAATAGATTGATTAAGTTAACACATTTCATTTTGGTTCAAACTTAAAGATCGGGACATAGTCAGCCCTGATCTAATTAAGGAAGTTGAAGACAAAGTAAAGATTATACAAGATAATCTTCAAATTGCTACCGATTGACAAAATTCGTATTCAGATTTGAAAGGAGAAGAGATTTAGAATCAAGTTAAGGACAAAGTATTTCTCAAAGTATCATCGTGGAAGAAAGTATTGTGAATTGAGTCAAAAAGAAAAACTAAGTCTAAAATTTATTGGTCCTTATAAGATTGTGAAAGGAATTGGTTCAATGACCTATCAGTTGACACTACCTTCGGAGTTGGATAAGATTCACAATGTATTAGATGTATTGATGTTAAAAAATATTGATTGAATTCTTCTCATATTATCACATCGGAAAATATTGAAATTTGACTGGTTTTGATTTACAAGGAAGAACCAATAAAGATATTAGAATATGAAGTCAAATGACTGAGGAACAAGATTATACCACTTGATAAAGTACTTTGGAGAAATAATAAAGTCTAGAAAGCTATATAGGAAAGCGAGAGATAAGATGAAAAAAAGTTTCATCTTTTTGGATCAAGAACATGTTGAAAATTTGAGGACGAATTTTTGCAAGGAGAGACAATTGTAATATCCCAAATTTTGGCTAGTAACCAAAGTGTAAACTCAAGAAAAGTTTAAGGACCAAAGTGGTAATTTTCTCGGAAAGAAATTTTATCCGGTAAATGAATAGTTTACCCCCAATAATGATTCTTTCATGGGTTTCATATTTTTGATCCAAAATTTGTATTAAAAACTATAAAGCGATAAAGTCTGATAAAAATTTGGATAATCGAATAATAAAGGAAGGTTAATAATGTCATTTTCATGTATTAAATTAGAATAATTTAACATGGACCGTTGAATTTAAGTTGATTTTCCATGTTAAACATGGACCGTTTGATGAAAAATGGCAAGATTATAATTTTAGAAAAGTACAAGGGTAAAGTTAGAAGTTATTTTGGTTTAATTTTGACCACATGATGAGTATTTTTGACATGTTGCATCGTAATTATCCTGAGAATTTAAGGGCAAAATGGTCATTTAACCTTAAAATTAATTTTTAATTCATTTTAGCCCTTAAAATGAGCAATGGCTTATGATATTTTTAAATTATTTTCAATAACTCTTCTCCTCCAATACTCCATTTCCGCGAGCTTCCCCTTAATAAAAAAATTTCTTTTTGATTTTTCAAGCCAATTTTATTAGATTTTTGGATAAAAGAATGAAATAGGAAATTAACCTATATGAAATTCTCTATCTTTTGGTGTAATTTATTCATGCTTTACTTGCTTAAATCCCTTGTTTAATGAATAGGGTGGATGAAGGGGAGGTTGGATTTTCATGTTTTTGATATTTCTTGTGGGCTTGTATATTTTATATGTGTTATGTCTGCTCTAATATGAATAGTTTTAAAACGGGTTTGTAGTATTATATATAATAGTTGACTTAAAATGAATACTATTAGGTATAATGGAAATTTACATGATTAGTATTTTATAAAATTATATTTTTAATGAAATTTAGATGAATTTTTAATTAGGCAGTTTTTAGATAATTTCACTTAAGATATGATATAGTATTGAATTGTCATATTGCTACCTGAAATCGAAATTGATTTGAGTGTTAATATTATTTTTGGTTTTATGCGATTAATTATTTTTAATGGTTGATATTAAATTTGATGATTTTAAAAAAACTAAAATTTTATCATTTTTCAAACAATATGTATTTTAAATGTTTGATGTGACATCTATGACTCATATTTGAGTATCGATATGAGAAATGAGTATTATATTAAAAATCTTTAAGCTAATATTATATTGTATTTACTTCAGATTTATAAAATCACACTTCAATTCTAGATTTTGATTTCAATGAAAATTTGAATGGACTTCAATTTTTCCGATCAAGAGCTAATCTATGAATATTTTCTTTTAATTTATTCATATTTTATCGTAATAATTCAATTTCAACGTTAAATAGAATCAAATTATTAAAATTAATATCACATATTGACTGTGACTGTTTGTTTCGAAGAATCAGCAAGAAAACAATGGAAACCAGAAGCTGATATTTGAATGACTGGTAGATGTGGTAAAGGTTCCAATAAACCAACCGGTCCAAACATGGAACTGAGCCACTCACCGAGTTGCAAACTGCCATGCATGCAAAGCACTGAATTGGATGAAACAACCGAATAAGGGTTTAAGCTGAAGAATGAATTGGATGAAACGCTGAATTGCATGCCAAACATGGAACTGAGTCACTCAAAATTATCTAGAGTTATTTTTTTCTTTATTTTATGATTTTGTAGTCATTTATAGGAGTTATTTTTTTTCTAATTATGATAGAAAAATTTGTGTTCAAGCTTGATGATTGTGTTTTGGTATTCATGGGTAAAGAATGATATTATTATATCTGCGAAGGATTAATTTTGACTGAAGAGAAATTATTTTTTTCAAACGTTAAGATCGTACGATGTATATCGTATCCATTTGTTAGATTCGATGATGAATCTTTCCAAAGAAAAAAGAGAATGATGGAAGCACCAAATTTTAAATTCAATAGACATGAAAGATGACCATGAAGCTCATTTAAGTATAAATTATGTTGGTATTATACATCATGTTGTGTTTTATTAAATTTTTAGAAGTAGATGAAGGCTAACAATGGCCTCACTCTCTCCTCTTCTAAATTTTCTAATACCGTGTTTGAATACATCACTATGTAATTGTATGAAAATATAGTTACTATCATAATAATTACACGAGAATGTAGCTATATGAAATGGGAAGCTTTGTGGGTAGGTAAGAAAGAGACGCAAACTTAAATATAAACAGCTTCACGTACGTACGTAGCCTGAAAATCAAACACCTTATCCATATACATTACATCGTAACAAGAACTAGTTGTCGCTTGAGCCACCTAAATTCTTAAAACCACCAGTCCAAGTCAACCCTAAATGCTCTCCTATATCTATCACCCCACATGTGTTTTCCGATGGCCTTCTCCATTTTCCCCCACTTTCTCAGGAGTGTTGGTTGCACAGAAAGTGAAGATTACTTTTCCTTTTGACTTTGGAAATCCGATGAGAAAACCCTGCTGTGACAAACAAGGCACCAACAAGGGAGCCTGGTCCAAGCAAGAAGATCAAAAGCTCATTGATTATATACGTACCCATGGTGAAGGCTGCTGGCGTTCCATCTCCGAAGCTGCAGGTTCTTTTATTCGCCTCTATAAATCAAGTAAAAAAGTGAGTTGTTGATTTTTTAAACTAGCTTTTCATCCATGAAAATCACCAGGTCTGCACCGTTGCGGCAAAAGTTGCAGGCTGAGATGGATAAATTACTTGAGACCAGATATCAAACGAGGAAACTTTGCTCAAGACGAAGAGGAGTTGATTATCAAACTCCACGCTCTTCTTGGTAACCGGTATCATTCATTTCCGATACACATGTATTTCGAGTGGATTATGTTCCACTAAATATAAAATCATGCGTATTCATGTGTCTGACTAGGGGTTATTGGCTGTTAGGTGGGCATTGATAGCAGGTAGATTGCCAGGAAGAACGGATAATGAGGTGAAGAACTATTGGAATTCCCATATAAAGAGAAAGCTGGTAAAAATGGGGATCGATCCCAATAACCATAAGTTGAACCAATATCCAATAGGTCCTCAAACTCAGCATGTTGTTCCTCCCAGGAATGTGGCATGTAAGCTTAGAGTGTCTTCAACGGACAATGATGGTGTCTCGGATGCTGCAAGTTATCTCAAAGACGAAACACTAGCCGCCGGTGAATCGAACTTGGATCTGGATCTTTCAATCGCAGTTCCTTCGAGTCCTATCAAGAATATTGAAGAAAACCAGAAGAAAACAGATCCCACCCTTCTTCTTTTTAGATGAGAAAAAACCCTACAAGGATGTGGACTAGTAAAAGACTAGATAACAAGTTTATCTGAATTCTGAGAAAAAGGATCGTAGATGTGATCTGTTGAACTGTATTATTGTGTATAATTTAGTAGAAAGAAACAAAGATTTCAACTTAGAAGAATGAATTGCAGATAAGTCCTTTGAAAAATGATGATTAAATTTGTGTATTAGCAAAGAACCATATATTATTCATCTCACTAAAACTAAAAGTATTTAAAGATAATCATCTGTTTTGTCAAAAGAAAGGATAATCATCTGACAAATAATAAATCAAGTATAAATTGTTTTTCAAATTATATATATATATATAGCAGAAAATAGGCTATGTTGGCTGCTAATGTGTCCCTTTCATGGATGTTGGAAGTGCTGGAACAAATGATCTATTGAAAATGGAGTTTGAGCTTTCTTACAAATAATGGAGCATTTGATTTCATTGAACTCATCATGAAAGAGGTCAGGTTTGAGGAGTAAGTCATTCTAATTTCACATGCAACTGTTAAACCACTCCACTACAATTCATCTGCATAACCTATTTTTGTTATTAAAAACTAACAAAATCACATCCGAACAAGTCGAGTGTAATTAACCCCTTTTAAGTCGCCATCAAACAATTTTTTATTATTAATTTGGAGTAAGAATAAAGTAATATCTGTTAAAGGTATCTCTCAATCTTTTTATATTGAACGGTCACATCTTAATATTTTTTGTGTTCGAATCCAAGACCTAAAGAAATAACAACAATTTTTTTACCACTGAGTTCGTCCGGTGGTGCTCATCATCAAACAACTTGAGTATTGCATTTAGAACCCCTAATCCAGTGTAACCAGCAGCATAACTTGTAATCAATGTCACCATAAGATCAACAATTACGTTTATATGTATATATATATAAAGCATTTAGTTTTATTAAAAGTATAAAATATTCAAAATTACAATAAAGATTTATTGGTATAATCGTAACAGTAACCGTAAATTAAAAATAGAAAATAATTATTCACACAAATACTAACCACCGGGATTACACAATGACCAAAGAAAGAAAATATTCAAAAACCTAACTAAAATGCTCAAACAAAATAAAGATACGAACAAATCTGACTGTATCGGCAAACAAACCACAAAAGGGGATGAAGCTACTGAAAGATCACTGCAAATTGCAAATTAGAGTCAAACGACGTGAGAAAACTATCTACACGCGCAAAATACATATCTAAATTAATCGATGGTCCAGAGCAGGGAAGATTAATATGATAACAAATAAGCATCATTTTGATCAGTCGTGACGATGTCAAATCCAACCATAACAAAAAAAGATAAACGAAAATAACAGTCAAATGATAAAAAACTACCAAAAGATAGATATAACGTATTACAAATGTAGAATTATTATTATTAAACAAACTAAAAAAATAAAGAAAAAATTAATCGACGATCAACAATCAACATCAAAATCGATATCGTTGTCAACTAAAAAAATATTAAAAAAAAACTTATTTGACTTATAAAAAATAACACAAATCGTAAAGCAATACGTTGTATTCGCATATTTCTCAATTTTTACAACATTATTTTCTCCGTACATGAAATTTCTAAATAATTGTGTACGAAGATTGTACTTCTGAAGACAAGTACTTGAACGAAAGCACTTGCGTAACCTAATTTTTTTTTTTTTTGACAGGAAGTTAATATTACTTTTAGGTTTATTGGATGAAGTTTAGTTTAGTTTGAAACTGAATGTGAAATTGCAACTACTTGGTCCTCCTAACACCTAACCTCTTCCACGTTCAGGTTATTTGATATTCATGGAACAATCTTCCTTATGAAGTTCATATGTGTTGCGGAATACGATTATTAGATAGAGTAAAATCGTAATTAATAATTTGATAAAATAAAAATGAAGATAAAGAATACACAAATTTTACGTGGAAAACCCTTAAATAATATAGGGTAAAAACCACTAGCAAAGATAGAATAATTTTACTATGAGAAAATAAAAATTACAACTTCTCTCGATCTAACAAGGATAAAACAATGACAATTCTCTCCTGTTAAAAAGGAGAAAACAATTCTCAAGAAAACTCTAATTTCTCTAGTATTGGGAGAAAGCTAGAATGATATGGGATGATTTTGAAGCTAAATGAGTTAGGGTATTTATAGTTAAAGCTTAAGGACTAATCATGCAAATATCATAAAGTACTGGGACTAAATTAGGTAATTTTCCCTTGCCAATTTTCAACCAAAATCAGTTGCCAATCTTGGACCACCGAATCAGTCGTGAATTGTTGAAAATTCACTCTGCAGCCAATTTTGACTTTCAACAATATCTCACTTGAAGATTTAATTGGAACAATCATATCTTCACACCATTCTTTCTACCTTATACCTCTTTGTTGTATTCCAAAGCTCTTTGCATGGATTTGTCATGTATCGACTAATCACTCCCACTGCTTGTGCAATGTATGGTCTTGTGCATATCATAGCGAACATTAAACTTCCCATTGTTGATGCATACGGTACTCGAGACATCTTCATCCTCTCTTCTTCACTGCTAGGACTCATACTGGATGATAATTTGAAGTTAATAGGAAGAGGGGTAGAAATTGGCTTACAATCTTGCATGTTGAATCGTGACAAGATCTTCTTAAAGTAATTCTTTTGTGAAAGCCAAATCTTCCTATTACTCCTGTCTCGGTGAATTTGCATCCCTAGAATCTTTGCTAATCTCAAGTCATTAATTTCAAATTCACTAGCCAGTTGTGCATTCAATTCTTCAATATGATCTTTATTGGGTTCTGCAACCAACATGTCATCCACATACAACAGCAATATAGCAAAATCATTATCACCAAACCTCTTAAAATAAGCACAAGGGTCTGCATTAAGTTTGTTGTATCCAATGCACATAATGAAGGAATCAAATCTCTTATACCGATACATCGGCGTCTGCTTTAGACCGTACAGAGATATGTTCAACCTGCAAACCAAGTTCTTCTTTTCTTTTTATTCAAAACCTTAAGTCTTGAGCATATAAATCTCTTCTTCAAGATTTCCATGAAGAAAAGTTATTTTAACATCTAGCTGCTCTAGATGTAAGTTTAATGTAGCACACATTGCCAAAACTACTCGAACTGTTGTTAGTCGAACCACATGAGAAAATATTTCATTGAAAACAATACCTTCTTTTTGAGCATATCCTTTGACCATCAGTCTTGCACGATACCTCTCAACTTGATCGTTACCATTTCGCTTGATTTTAAAGACCCATTTGTTACCAATTGGCTTCCTTCCTTGTGGTAGTGGCACAAGGTCTCATGTATTATTTTTATGAAGGGCTTCAATTTCTTCTTGCATCGCCATCATCTACAGTGAAGCATCTAAGTTGTTTATTGCCTCCTGAAATGTTGATGGCTCACCGTCCTCTGTTAAAAGGCAGTATGCAATATTTCTTCTATAACATAATCTGAGTGCCAATTGTGACGTTTTTTCACATGATTTGATTGACGAGTTGTTGGAGCTTCATAACTCTCTGGTTCTTGTTCATCATGTGCAGATGTGCTGGTTCTGATTCAGAATAATCTCTTTGTTCAAACTACTTTTCCACATATATTTGTGTAGTCTCTGACTTTTCAGTGCTATCATCTTCTTCTTTTCTTTTTAGTTTTTCTTCTACAAATATAACATCCCTGCTGATGATCACTTTACGGGCAGTGGGATCCCACAAGCGATACCCCTTTACTCCATTAGCATACCTCAAGAATTTGCATTTCCTAGATTTTTTGATCACATATCTCCTTAGTTGTCTTATTCTCCTTAATGCTTGACAATACTTCATCTACTAATGCTAGATAAAGGTTTGCCATAGCATTCCCATCTATATCGTTCCATTTGTTGTCTTCTGTGAAATCTATCGACCTTTCACTGATAGCTGTTAGACAAACATCTTTCCTCAGGGTGACCTTCATCTTCAATTTTCACAATGAGAAATTTCTCCATTGAACTTTTCAATATCAAATTTCATTGTCATTGCTTCTATTACAGATAACTCCCACTATTTTACTATCGTGAATAGTTCTATGGCACCTTTAAAGAATGGGTAATACTTTCTTACTTTCTTATGTTGGATGATCCACCTTTTGGTGGCAACCACAAAAACAATAAGTATATATTACACACTCAAATATGGCTCTGATACCAATTGTTCCGGAATACAGCTATCGGATAGAGAAAAATCGCAGCTGATAATTTGATAAAATAAAAATAAAGATAAAGAAGACACAAATTTTATGTGAAAAAACCCTAAATAATATAGGGTAAAAACCACAGGCAAAGATAGAAGAATTTCACTATGAAAAAATATAAATTACAACTTCTCTTGATCTAACAAGAGAAAACAATGACAATTCTCTCTTGATAAAAAGGAGAAAATAATTCTCAAGAAAACTCTCTAATTTCTCTAGTATTGGGAGAAAACTAGAATGATATGAGATGATTTTGAAGCTAAATAGGTTAGGGTATTTATAGTTGAAGCTTAATGACTAATCTTGTAAATACCCTAAAGTATATGAACTAAATTAGGTAATTTTCCCTTGTCAATTTTCAACCAAAATCAATTGCCAATCTTAGATCACCGAATCAGCCGTGAATTGTTGAAAATTCACTCTGTAGTCAATTTTGACTTTCAACAATATGATCATATATATTATTCATTTAATTAAATTTAGAAGGTAACGGTTAGGATATTGCAAAAAAACCCAATCCGATCGATCCGATCTGAAAATTCAGATATCCGATCCGTTTTTCAATTTTCGGATAGTCTGGGTCGGGTATCCGAATTTTTTTCCGAATTTTCGAATCGGATACAGATCGATCAAAATCCAATTTCGGATTATCTGAAAATCCGAAAAAAATTAAGGCTATTTTCTAGTGAATTCGAGCAAAGAGGGGCCGATATTGTAAATTGACACAAAATCAAAATAATTTATCCATTCAGCTACACCATTAAACCCAATAAAACAACGATTATATAGAAACCAAATCTAGTGAATTCGAGCATTAAGATGCTTTCAAATAAAAATAAGAAAGTATAAATAACACAAAAGGAAAACTGAAATAGAAAATAACATAATGTTGCATATTTTACTAATGTATTTGAAGGCCAAATCGGCGATGTAAGCCACTATCGGTTGAGAAATCTCCATGTCGTTTCTCTTAGCTGCTTCGATTAGTTGAAGATTTGAAAATTCGATTCAATTCATTACTGAAATTATGTAATATTCTTTTAAGAAAAAGAAGCAAGAAATAAGAATCAGAATTGGGTGAAAAATGGACCTTCATATTCGGCGATGGAGATGGCGGAGAGACGAAAGCGATCTCTCAAGAGATCAGAAACTGAGTCGTCGTCTTCCTCTTCATCTTTCTCGAAATCGCTCCTATCTTCATCTATTTCCATTTTCAAATCTAGGGTTCTAATTTCCCGACCTTGATAATCATATGTAATGTTAAAGCAACAATATGAAGGACTGAAAAATAAAAGCCCAACATTCGCTGGTCGCAATTCCGCCCGACTTAATGCCCCTATCCTGGGAAAGCATTAAAAAAATAATTCCTATGCGAATAGTCCTCTTTATTTGCAGTATGATTTACTTTGGTAATCAATTTAAAAATTAAGGGTAAATGATCCCTAATATTATTGATCCATCCGATTTAAGTTCCTAACTTATTGATATGCCCTGTTTAATTTCTTTGGAAAACAAGAAAATATGAATATTTTAATTTCTGTTATTTTTTTTAATTTTTTGCAAAAAAAAAAAACAAATTCTGTTCCGGATATTCAGATATCTAATTCGAAATTTCGGATATCCGAATTTTCAGATATCCGATTTTTTTGGATCGAATACATATCTTTACTTTAGGTATCTAAAATTTTTGAATATCCGATAATGCACACCTCTAGTAACTGCAAACAATGTTCCTGTGCCCTTTCCCTAGTGTATATTAAAGCCCGATACGATAGATTTAAAATAAGAAAACCTTTTGCAGGACTTAAATAACAATTGCTACAACTGGACTTAACTGGTTTATGCGCCATGATTTACAAGAATTACGCACCATTGGGTCTTTGAGAGCAAGAAAATCGATCGGAACACCACACCCGGAGGTCCATCTTGATCTGCCGAGAAGCACTAGAGAATTGATTCGTAATATATATATATATAATTTTAAATATTAATTAAATTAAAAATATTTTTAAAGAAATTGCCTTCAACTGAAATGAAATAGTTGATAACTTGATTAAAATAAAATAAAATTAACAAAGGAAAATAATTTTTTTATTTAAAAATAAAACAATAATATGAAAAAATAGATACTAATTCTTTTTAATAAATGTTGTTTAGGTAATTTTCAAATTTTAAAATAATATATATATATATATTATTAAGTGAGAGGGTCATCCTTACATCTACAGTACTCGATTCAGATTAATCGATCAATAAATTAGATAATAATAATTATATCCAAAAATATATTTAATAATTATATATATATGTATATTATTTTAATATTTTGGGGGCCATGCCCCCACTAGTCCTAAGGAGGTTTCATCTCTGCTCAAGATAATTTTATTTGACTAAAAATCATACCTACAATGGCTAGGAAAAGACACAAATGGATTAGACATGAGTCTTTAAAAACATATGATAAAATAGAGTAGTTACTTTAGAGTAGGTATTGGTGATTCTTTAACTAAAAACTTAAAGGAAGAGGTTAATGATTAATCAAATGGATAGTTCTCAAGTTTATTAATTGAGAAATTATTACAGATTCTTAATTTAATCTTATAAGTTTCATGTGCTCAAACAAAAATATAAAAAAGACTAGTAGTATACACTTTTATCTATTCTTAAGGCTGTAATATTACTAATATACATTTATAAAGATAAACTATGTGCTCTTAATGAGTTCATAACTCGAAATTTATTTAGTCCTATTGAAATAAACTTGATGAATTTATTAAAATTATATGTTCAATTAGCAATTATTATTAATAATATGATAAGATAAACGAGTATATCTTAATTTAAGAGAAGTAACTATTTCCTAGTTGATACATGCACCAAAACCCATAATGACAAAGCTTTCATCTTTGGACTAATGATTCTACTCGAACATGTTAGAATAACAAAGTTCCGAAGATTCAAAGCACATCTACTGGATTCAAGGACGAATCCTTTTGAAGAGAGGGAAGATGATACATGTATCACAAAGCTCACATTAAAGGAAGATAGACTAGCACTTCCAATTGATCTATATGAACAAGCCTTGGAAAAGAATAATAACATAACAGCAGACTTGCGACTACTTTTCGAATGGGATCCTAATCTTATTTGGTCAATATTTAAACTATAGATATGACCGGCCGTCTCTTAGCTTTCCAACGGTTTTTGAATCGTATCAATCCGATATCGAGAACTCAAGATGCATCCATTTTATTGAAGACAACGCATGCATAAATTCCCATATAGGATTAATACGGAATTTCATAAATATTACGAATTTTCAATATTTTTATTGATTATTTGTAATATAATTTAAAATAGGATGATGCATTATCTTTTAGGATTAAATTTATTATTTTATTATGAATTAAGATTGAATTAAAACATTATTCTTAGTTTATTATTATTTTATTAGGAATTATGATAGAATCGAAACATTATCTTTATTCATTAGTCATGTTATAACAAGGACTCCTCACCTATATAAAGGAGACTTCATTCAACTTTGAAAAGGCGGATTTCTTTGATTAATAATACAACGAGAGTTCATTTTTACAAGTGTTAATTGCCTTGTGCCTGAAGCATTCTTTTCATTAAGTTCTTTGTGAGAGAGATCTTCACACTCCGATTTGCCTTCTCATTGCGATTAGGTGGGTTGGTTAGAGTCGATTATAGAGTTTGCCTAGTCAATTGCAACTAGGAGGGTTTGTAGCACAATTATCTATCAATCATCATAATCCGCTGCCGCATCCTTTAATCACTAGTTGTTTGCAAAAAATATATTGTTCATATTATTATGGAATTTTAGTTTATACTTTGAGAGGCTTTTTTAATGGTTTAGGGTGATTATAAAGTAATATTTATTTAGAATGTTTTTAATTATTAATAATATTTACACAACTTAAATATGTAACTGCTTGAATCTAGAATCTTTAAGAAGAACAACACTTCTTAATCGCTAAAACTACTTGATGAATTTTATAACTCAAAAGTTAGATATATAAGAAATCAAGTAGTTTAAGAATTAGTTTGTTGAGATTATTTTAAAAAAAAAACCCTACATGTGACTCACAAGCAGTGGATGCATTCAACGTTATATAAGAAATCAAGTTTCCGAATGCATATTAATTTCTATATAATCAATATTTTTTTCTTAAAACAGAGTCTAATATTTTTTTGTTTGTTCATGGTTTCACACATCCTGTAACATATAATCAGAAAAATCTATTAATTTAATTTTATAATAAATTTACTTAAAATACAAATCTAATTAATCAATTTAGAAAATTATATTTATAATTATATAATCAAGATATTTAGAGGTATTTTAAAAATATTTTCACACATATGTGTGTCTAAGTTTTTTAGAGATGAAAATTCATGAACTTACATAATAAATATAGATATTTAAAATAAAATCATAAATATAAATTATATTATATTATATTTTTTTAAAAAAATATCTTCAATTGAAATAAAATACTTAATAATTTGATTGGAGTCCTAAACTCAATGATAAACAATCAAATAAAAAATATCTTTTTTTATTTTGAAAACAAAAAAATGATAGAAAAATAAAATTTATTTACTTAAAAATAAATGTAAACTCTTTTAAAAAATATTTAAGTAATTTTTAAATTTAATAATTTATTATACATAAACTAAATTTAACAATTTAATATTATATATATTATATGTATACAAATATATATAATCAATTATCCAAATCATTAATTATTTAAAAAAAAGTTATAATAATATTTTAAAGTTGGAGTTGTGGACACATCTATTAAATAAAGTGGGGGTCAAGAATAGTTATTTCGAGAACATAAAACTCTGTCATGGGCCATTACTTATTAGATTTCAGTGCAGAGCTAAGGCCCAAACTTCACATGTTGAAATCTCAGTTTTTCGAAAGAAAACTGTAATTCCTCTCCACCCTAAAACCCTGCAACGCTCTCTAAGCTCTGCCGTCGCCAACTGTGTAAGTTTTTCTCATTCATTTTTTTTATAAGTAAAATTTGATTATCCATAAGGAAAAGTACAAGACAACAATCGAAGATCAAAGACAAGCTATTTACAACAACAAAAAATTATCCTAGACCCCAAATTGGTACAAAGTTACATAATAACAAAATCAAGCCTATTAAGATCTCTATTCCTAAGTTGAGAACCAACAATCTCCTTAATAGAAAAGAGCAAATCATCCATGGTTCTAAATCTATCTTGGAATAGGCGTCTATTTCTTTCTTCCCAAACAAAGTAGATGAAAGAGCTCCAAGCAATCTTCAAAATAGTGGACAGGAGGGATTTACCTTTCAAACAAGAGATAGCCCAAGCAAGCTTGTGCTCCCAAGACATATGCGGTTTGGTCAAAAGGCAAAGATTAAGAATTCTAAACCAAAGAGAATCAACCATAATACAATCAGCAAATAAGTGATTTTTAGTTTCAAGGCCATTATTGCATAAGATACAAGAACCTTCAGTGGTTAGCCCCATTCGAATAAGTCTGTCCCGAGTGGGAAGCCTATCAAGAATTTCCATCCAAGTGATGATACTGAATTTAGGAACATGAAGGGGAAACCATACTAATTTATGCCAAGGAACTTTGTCAGTTTTGGTTCGAATCTCATCCCAAATATCTTTGGTTTTAGTAGCTCCTGAATTAAGAATAAGGATGGCCTCAGATCTCAATTTTCACAGCCTGTTGAAGCAATTGCTGTATGTAACGCTTGTAGGCATATGCAAAAATTCCTTGGATTTAATAACGTAGTTATTAATCCAAGCAATCCATAAAGAACCTTCTCCAACAAGAAGGTTTCGAATGAGCTGTATCATGAATACTTTATTCCATAATTTTAAATCTTTTAGACCCAGCCCACCTTCAGATTTAGGACAATAAATGTTACCCCATCTTACTCTTGCACCAGTGGTCGCAGAGTCAGTGCCTTTCCATAAGAATCTAGAACAAAACTGGTTAATCTTGTTGATAACAGCTTGAGGAAGTAGAAATTGTCTGCACTAGAAATTTGCTATACTTTGGAGTACTGTTTTGACAAGTTCAAGTCTTCCTGCATAGCTAAGATGTTTCCCAGACCATTGATGAATTCTTAATCTGATTTTGTTAATAAGAGGATTACAATATTTAGCAGTGAGTTTTCTGGTAACAAGTGAACCCCTAGGTATCTAACTGGAAGAAGACCATTATTTAATCCAGTAGAATTGATGATGTTTTGAAGGTTCCTCGGGGAAATTCCAGCTGCTAAGAGGTCAGATTTGGCAGTATTAAGTTGAAGACCAGACATTTCATAGAACTTACTAAGAACAGAGGTAACTCCAATGACAGATTCAAGATTATCTTTACAGAATATGAGGAGGCCATCCGCAAAGGTAAGGTGAGTGAGTCCAATTTTTTTGCATTTAGGATGATACCCAAATATACCTCTGGCAGCAGCAGTGTTAAGGAGATTAGAAAGGATGTTCATGGCTAGAACAAAAAGGGTGGGTGATAGTGGATCACCTTGCCTAAGGCCTCTTTCACCTTTGAAGTAACCAATCAGAGAACCATTAAGGGAGATAGAGTATCTAGCTTGAGTGTAGCAGCTTTGATCCAAGCAGAGAATTTAAGAGGCAGATCAATGGCTTTAAGAATAGAAGAGATGAAATCCCAATGGATAGAATTAAAAGCTTTTTTAGATCAATTTTGATGGCACATCTTGGAGATATGTTTTTCCTTCCGTAGCCTTTAACAAGTTCTTGCGCAAGGAGAGTGTTGTCAATGATATTCCTTCCTTTGACAAAAGCAGTTTGGTTAAGAGTAATGATTCCAGGCAGAAGATTGGTAAGCCTTTTAACCAAAATCTTGGTAATAGATTTATAAATCACAGTACAACAAGAGATTGGTCTATAATCATTAACCTTACTAGGGTTTGATTTTTTTGGAACCAAGGCAATAATGGTAGAGTTAAAAGCTGGCAGAATGAAGGATTTGTTGAAAAAGTATTTGACAACATTTATGACATCCTTACCAACTACAGACTAAGAGAATTTAAAGAAGAAAGGAGTAAAGCCATCAGGACCAGGGTCCTTGTCATTACCTTGATTAAAGATAGCTTCTTTTATTTCCTCAGAAGTGATGTCTTTTTCCAATTCTGCTGAAATATCGGAAGGTATATTAAGCTGAAGAAGGTTTTTTAAGGCCTGATGATCATTATCTTTAACATAAGGGTCAACATTTCCCAACTGATTTTTGAAGTAGTGAATGATTTCAGAGGCTATGTCATCAAAAGATTCAAGTCTGTTGCCTTGTTCATTCTCTAGGACTCTTATATTATCTCTTTTGTTTTTGGAAGCAAAGATAGAGTGGATAAATTTAGTGCATTTATCACCCTCTTTGAGCCATTGAATTTTAGCTTTCTGCTTTAAAAATTGATTTTCAGCTTATTCAAAGGCTGACAGCTCACTCTGAATTTTTAATTCAGTGTCAATGGAGCTAGTTCTATGAAGAGTAGAGAGTTGAAATTGTTCAAGTTCAGCTTTCTTTTGTTTAACCCTAAAGGAGATGTTATTGTAACAATCTTTGTTTAAAGACTTCAAGTTGTTTTTCAATCTTTTAGGCTTGAGAAACAGAGACAACATAGGGTTACCTTGAATAGGATGTTGCCAAGAATTTTGGACCTTAAGAAGAAAATTAGGGTGCTTGGTCCAGAAGTTAAAAAATTTGAAAGGCTTGGGGTGATTTGCAAGAGAATCTTTATAAAGCCAGACAAGGGCCATACAATGGTCAGAGGGCCCATGAGCAAGAAATTCCACAAAAGAATTATTAAAAGAGGTGATCCAATTGGAATTAACCATAACACTGTCTAGTTTCCTAGCAAGAAAGCAATCTTTTTGTTTATTGCTCCAAGTATAGGTAGGACCAAAGAAATGATGACCCTGAAGAAGAAGATCATTGATAGTGTCTTGGAAATCTTTCATATCAGTGGAAATAAAGTGACCTAAAGTGTCATGGTCAGAGGATTCAGAAGAGTGAAGGATTATGTTGAAATCACCTCCAAGGATCCAAGGAAAAGAACCAAAGTTGGAATCAAGGTATTTTAAGTGCTGCCAAAGAAGCCTTCTTTCAGAACCATCATTACTACCATAGATAGCAGAAATGTAAAAAGGTTGACCTTTAATAAGACCTTTGACAATGATACTTTGAGCAGTAGATTGGTAAAAAGTTAAGTTCATAACTTTAGTCCAAAGAAACCAAATTCTATTATTGGAAGCACTGTCATAGTTTGTAAAGTAATTCCAGTTGCTGAACTTAGAATTAAATAAGTCTTTAGATTTTTAAGATTTTACCCTAGTCTCAATCAGGCAAAGGATATCAATTTTGTGCAAGAAAGCTCTCTGCAAGATTTTATTATGTTTTTTAGGATTATTTAATCCTCTAACATTCCAAAAGCAGATGATCATTTAGAAGAGGAGTCTGAATCCCCCCAATTGCACATTCTGAAACACTTTTAGCTTTAACAATGTAACCCCCACAGACCGATAAGGGTAGCCCGATCCGATCCGGGAAGTCACATTAGGGCCACCGGAGCGACCCATTGTAAAAATAGCGGAAAATTTAAATCTTTTTATCAGAACATGTAAACTTATAAAATCATTTGTCACTATTTAAAAATAAAACATATTTCCAGACTCGTATATAAATCAAAATATAATTACATGCCCCCTAATCACATGTACTATACTCTGCAACAACGCCGGAAGAACTCCCTTACTGAAGTCGATAGATGCACTGGTACAATTCTTTTAACCTGAAAAGGTGAGTAATAGAGTGAGCTTTGGAAAGCTCAGTAATACAGAACTACCAGATGATGCTGATGAACGTGCAGATACAGATAAATATTTATTTCCTTATTGCTTCTGAGCATTTACATATTTTTATGCTGAGCAGAGATTCTACTGATATTTCGGGTGGTAACGGACAATGAGCTTTCAGTTCAGAGAAATATTTCGGATGACTGAGTTGAGGAGATCAGAATAGGTTTTCTAGTGTGTTCCCAAAAATCATGTAACTTTTCAGATTTTTTTTTAAAACACATATATATATATACCCCCATCCGTCACGAACAAAATGTATAGTTTCCCCAGAACCATACAACCCCGTCACTAACAGTAAGGCCCTGAGCACACAGCCGAGGAACCGGTAAGTAAGGCCCTGAGCACACAGCCGAGGAACCTCCAAGTAATCTTCCTCCAACAATACCCCCCAATAAACATGTTCCGTCCGTAAACGGATATATCAAAAATCAAAACATAATTCAAGTCAAGTATCATATCAGAATCCAGGTCATGTATCAGATCAGAATCCATGTCAATATCAGATCAGAATCCAGGTCAGGATCATAATAGAATTCAAGTCGGAAATCAGATAAAATATTTATATGATTAGGGAACACACCAGAGTTTACAGATATTATTCAGAGGTATTGGATAATCTTAACAGGTAGAGAAACATGAATATTCAGTATACCGATAGGATATCGGAATTTAGAATCACTATTTGAAATAGTTCATTAACTGACAGAATCATCAGTTATTCAGAATGTGAATTATCAGGATATTATCTTATTCGGACAGTTTTCAGAAGCTGTACGTAATCAGAAGGGTATTCAGAATCCTTTACATCCATGTCGATTGATCAGATAATCGAACAACTTGAGAACGAAGATTCAGAACCTTAACAATCTATGTGGACTGGTCAATTCATTTTCCTTCTAGGGTATTTACTCTTTAATACCACAAATTCTTGTCCGTAGACCATTTTCGGAATTATCGCTGAATAAATCTTCCAATGACTTTATTTCATTTCCACACTTCCACAATATCATGAAATGTTGACGTACTTGATTAATTTGTTCATAACCCATTGTAATTGTACACTACGTAAACTCATCAGAGTTTCCAGACTTATCCAAATCACTTACTAAATCCTCAGTCATTGAGGTTACCTATTTCATTTAGCAGTCATCTCCATTCCAGTTACTTCAGAATTTTCCAGAGTAAGTCAAACGTTCCTGAATTTCAGATACATGTTGTACTTCCATCCCATTCAATTTGGTCTTCGTGGTTGATTGTTGAACAAACGTCCAATTCTTAGTACTGAATACGATCTAGATCTGAGCTGAACTGAATACTTCCAAGATTCGTCATCGAGCCAAACTTGAGAAGACGAACATATGTTCCAGTAATATCTATGCCATTCAGGTATTGACATAGCTTTAGGTTTGATCTACTCACTTAAATTATTTTCCATTACCTTTAAAGGTAGTCCAATACATATGCTTACTTGGATTCCTTAATTAATCCAAGACATTTACTTAATTTAGGCCATAAGGGTATTTTGGTAATTTTGATGTTTAGTTTTGTTCCATTCATTTCAGAACTCGAGGATATTCAATCATTCCTGAGCTTGGTGATATTCTTGGGTCATTTCCATTACAGGGGTATTTTGGTCATTTTACAGATCTACGGTATTTCAATCTTTTCCTTTCATCCGATCTTATTATTTAATTCAATCTTATCATTTACTTCAGTCCTTTCGAACAATTCTGACAGCAGAATACCCCGATAAATTACTCTTCCAGTATTTACTCATTATTCGAATATTTTCAGGTCAAGTGTCTTCTCAGACTTTACAAACGGAATATCATAAATTTTCCTGCACTAAGTCGGGATCTTAACAATTAAATCCGTACTTAATCGAGTTAAGTATGAATCCTCTAAGTATTTTCTCATTCAGAGTCATCTCAGACTATTCTACCTCTTAAGGCATTTCCGTAATTTCTTAACCAGATAAGTTCGATATTAGCTCTTAACGAAAATAATATAATTTAGAGATCCTATGATTAATTGCTTTCTTGAACAATCTCTGATCTTGAAATAATTCCCTTAACACACTTCTAGTATCTTGCATAAACCTTCTTGGGGTTAAAAACCGGTTCTCCATAATTTCCAAGTAAAACTAACATTTCTTATGCACATCAATAGTTTTAGCAGATCAATAATTCTTCTCAGATTTATTAATCCACTTCCAGAGACATTCTTATCATTTTCCAACATAAGGGTAATTTCGTAATTTCCCCTAATCGAAATATTATCTTAATTTATCATCTAAGTACCTTTAATGAGATAAATTATAATCTACAATCCATGGTTAATTCTTTTATTACTTAATTCCGGAACTTGTAATTTAATTCAAACCGTCCTCCAATTTCTTATAATAGTCATCTGAGCCATATTCAGTTATCTACTTTCTACCGTATTCGTACCTAGTGTAGATCTTCATTAATTACACATATGAGACCAAACATTTCCATTCATGCATTTATCAATACCAACATGTTCCATAAAGCATAAAGAGGTAGTAAAGTATTACCTCGATTTCCGTGCAATACTGATCGACCATAAAAATTCCATTCGAACGCCTTTGATCTTCAATTCAACTTCCAATAATTCCTCAGATACATATCAACATAAATTATATCAGAAACGAAGCTTAATTACGATAAACGGATCGAATTGGGTGATAAATCAGTGAAAGACGGCTTACCGGGTTCAAATTTGGCGAAACAGACTTCGGATTCGGATTCAGGACGTCGAAAGCATAAAATATGACTTTTCGAAAATTCAGAATTTTCGATCAAAATCAAAGTCAACGGGTTTGACCGGCAATTTCGAGACCTTCGGGTTCGAATTTCGAAAAACGGATAGCGGAATCGGATTTGGAACGTCGAAAAATGTCAGGATAGGTATACTCGGTCGAAGTCAAAGGTCGTTTAATGCCCGATCAAAGCCGTCAAAGTTTTGGTCAACAGTGGTCAACTCCGGTCAACGGTCAACGGGTCAACGGTCAACGGGTCAACGGTTCGGGTCAACGGGCCGGGTCGGGTCAACTGGTCGGGTAAACGGGTCGGGTCGGGTTATGACCGGTCAACCGGTCAACTATCCACTAAAACCGGTCAAACCGGTCACTTTTGTCTTCCCCACGCGCAGTGGCGGCGCGTGGGGCGCGTGAACAGTGATAAAATCCCGGAAAATTTCTAAAAATTATTTTGAGCGATTTCGAGATACTTACAAAGCTCGGTTCACAATTTGAACGGCGGAGAGCTCGATTTCAACAAATCGGAAACTTTAACCGCTTCACCTCCACACGCGCCGCCGCCGCCGGAGAAAAGGGAGGACACCGGTGGACTCGGAACGGCACAAGGAACACGATGGTGCAGGAGGTGTCGTAAACGGATGACCCGATCGTTGTGAATCGATGAAAAACCAACTAAAACCGAGTTATTACCGACGATACTTCCGACTGAAATTAACGACGAACGGAGATGATTCACGACGAAAGGTTTGAGGGGTTTTGTTCCTCGGTTGACAACGAACACGATGGTGGTTTCGGCTCGTCGATCGGAGGTCGGACGGCGAGTAGATCGGAGTTCGAAGTAGGGAGAACGGGAGAGGAAAACTGGAAAATTTTCCGCTGAACCTGCGCACGGGGGAACTTATAATTCAACATATAAAAATTGGTTAAATCATGACTTTAGCCACTAAACTTCATGCATTTCTTAAAACGGTCTGCCATCTTTGAAATCTGACAATTTAATCCCCAAATTTCTTCCAAATACCAATTAAATCCACCACTTTATAATTTCTTAATTTTAGCCCCTAAATTGGGGTGTTACAATTCTCCCCTCCTTAAAAGAATTTCGTCCTCGAAATTCATTAATGTCACATAATTGCAGAAATGAAACTTCCATCAGTTCTTTCATATCTTTCATGTAGCTTTTATAGAAACACAGATCCTTCACTAATCCTTAATCAGTTGAGTATACATTCTTATCAGAACTTTTCCTCATTTCAATAAAAGAATCTGAACGAAAATTTTCTCGAGTAATCAATCTCTTCAGAATTCTCCCTCAGTCCAAGTAAATAATTAAAACAACTTTATCCTTGTGAAATCAATTCAACCTTGGTTACGTGAATAGGCTCGTAGAGCAGCAACATATCTAAATTTTATTTCTGGAGTCGAGTCAGAATTTCTCAGATGAATAACTCTCACATAGCTAAGGTACTTTACTGCGTTAAGACAGATGTTACTGGAATTCCTTTTTGTACAAGTATAGCCTTAACAGATAGAAACTTCAGTTTGTTCATTACAGATAGGGGCTCAGCCCTGGAGTTCCAGCTCAGAGAGGTACGATTGCAGTCTAGGGGCATGTATTGATCAGACATATTTTGACATTCGACCGGCCGGTCTATCTTGAAAAATCTTGACTCAAACCATAGCTCTGATACCACTAAATGTAACCCCCACAGACCGATAAGGGTAGCCCGATCCGATCCGGGAAGTCACATTAGGGCCACCGGAGCGACCCATTGTAAAAATAGCGGAAAATTTAAATCTTTTTATCAGAACATGTAAACTTATAAAATCATTTGTCACTATTTAAAAATAAAACATATTTCCAGACTCGTATATAAATCAAAATATAATTACATGCCCCCTAATCACATGTACTATACTCTGCAACAACGCCGGAAGAACTCCCTTACTGAAGTCGATAGATGCACTGGTACAATTCTTTTAACCTGAAAAGGTGAGTAATAGAGTGAGCTTTGGAAAGCTCAGTAATACAGAACTACCAGATGATGCTGATGAACGTGCAGATACAGATAAATATTTATTTCCTTATTGCTTCTGAGCATTTACATATTTTTATGCTGAGCAGAGATTCTACTGATATTTCGGGTGGTAACGGACAATGAGCTTTCAGTTCAGAGAAATATTTCGGATGACTGAGTTGAGGAGATCAGAATAGGTTTTCTAGTGTGTTCCCAAAAATCATGTAACTTTTCAGATTTTTTTTTAAAACACATATATATATACCCCCATCCGTCACGAACAAAATGTATAGTTTCCCCAGAACCATACAACCCCGTCACTAACAGTAAGGCCCTGAGCACACAGCCGAGGAACCGGTAAGTAAGGCCCTGAGCACACAGCCGAGGAACCTCCAAGTAATCTTCCTCCAACAATACCCCCCAATAAAACATGTTCCGTCCGTAAACGGATATATCAAAAATCAAAACATAATTCAAGTCAAGTATCATATCAGAATCCAGGTCATGTATCAGATCAGAATCCATGTCAATATCAGATCAGAATCCAGGTCAGGATCATAATAGAATTCAAGTCGGAAATCAGATAAAATATTTATATGATTAGGGAACACACCAGAGTTTACAGATATTATTCAGAGGTATTGGATAATCTTAACAGGTAGAGAAACATGAATATTCAGTATACCGATAGGATATCGGAATTTAGAATCACTATTTGAAATAGTTCATTAACTGACAGAATCATCAGTTATTCAGAATGTGAATTATCAGGATATTATCTTATTCGGACAGTTTTCAGAAGCTGTACGTAATCAGAAGGGTATTCAGAATCCTTTACATCCATGTCGATTGATCAGATAATCGAACAACTTGAGAACGAAGATTCAGAACCTTAACAATCTATGTGGACTGGTCAATTCATTTTCCTTCTAGGGTATTTACTCTTTAATACCACAAATTCTTGTCCGTAGACCATTTTCGGAATTATCGCTGAATAAATCTTCCAATGACTTTATTTCATTTCCACACTTCCACAATATCATGAAATGTTGACGTACTTGATTAATTTGTTCATAACCCATTGTAATTGTACACTACGTAAACTCATCAGAGTTTCCAGACTTATCCAAATCACTTACTAAATCCTCAGTCATTGAGGTTACCTATTTCATTTAGCAGTCATCTCCATTCCAGTTACTTCAGAATTTTCCAGAGTAAGTCAAACGTTCCTGAATTTCAGATACATGTTGTACTTCCATCCCATTCAATTTGGTCTTCGTGGTTGATTGTTGAACAAACGTCCAATTCTTAGTACTGAATACGATCTAGATCTGAGCTGAACTGAATACTTCCAAGATTCGTCATCGAGCCAAACTTGAGAAGACGAACATATGTTCCAGTAATATCTATGCCATTCAGGTATTGACATAGCTTTAGGTTTGATCTACTCACTTAAATTATTTTCCATTACCTTTAAAGGTAGTCCAATACATATGCTTACTTGGATTCCTTAATTAATCCAAGACATTTACTTAATTTAGGCCATAAGGGTATTTTGGTAATTTGATGTTTAGTTTTGTTCCATTCATTTCAGAACTCGAGGATATTCAATCATTCCTGAGCTTGGTGATATTCTTGGGTCATTTCCATTACAGGGGTATTTTGGTCATTTTACAGATCTACGGTATTTCAATCTTTTCCTTTCATCCGATCTTATTATTTAATTCAATCTTATCATTTACTTCAGTCCTTTCGAACAATTCTGACAGCAGAATACCCCGATAAATTACTCTTCCAGTATTTACTCATTATTCGAATATTTTCAGGTCAAGTGTCTTCTCAGACTTTACAAACGGAATATCATAAATTTTCCTGCACTAAGTCGGGATCTTAACAATTAAATCCGTACTTAATCGAGTTAAGTATGAATCCTCTAAGTATTTTCTCATTCAGAGTCATCTCAGACTATTCTACCTCTTAAGGCATTTCCGTAATTTCTTAACCAGATAAGTTCGATATTAGCTCTTAACGAAAATAATATAATTTAGAGATCCTATGATTAATTGCTTTCTTGAACAATCTCTGATCTTGAAATAATTCCCTTAACACACTTCTAGTATCTTGCATAAACCTTCTTGGGGTTAAAAACCGGTTCTCCATAATTTCCAAGTAAAACTAACATTTCTTATGCACATCAATAGTTTTAGCAGATCAATAATTCTTCTCAGATTTATTAATCCACTTCCAGAGACAATTCTTATCATTTTCCAACATAAGGGTAATTTCGTAATTTCCCCTAATCGAAATATTATCTTAATTTATCATCTAAGTACCTTTAATGAGATAAATTATAATCTACAATCCATGGTTAATTCTTTTATTACTTAATTCCGGAACTTGTAATTTAATTCAAACCGTCCTCCAATTTCTTATAATAGTCATCTGAGCCATATTCAGTTATCTACTTTCTACCGTATTCGTACCTAGTGTAGATCTTCATTAATTACACATATGAGACCAAACATTTCCATTCATGCATTTATCAATACCAACATGTTCCATAAAGCATAAAGAGGTAGTAAAGTATTACCTCGATTTCCGTGCAATACTGATCGACCATAAAAATTCCATTCGAACGCCTTTGATCTTCAATTCAACTTCCAATAATTCCTCAGATACATATCAACATAAATTATATCAGAAACGAAGCTTAATTACGATAAACGGATCGAATTGGGTGATAAATCAGTGAAAGACGGCTTACCGGGTTCAAATTTGGCGAAACAGACTTCGGATTCGGATTCAGGACGTCGAAAGCATAAAATATGACTTTTCGAAAATTCAGAATTTTCGATCAAAATCAAAGTCAACGGGTTTGACCGGCAATTTCGAGACCTTCGGGTTCGAATTTCGAAAAACGGATAGCGGAATCGGATTTGGAACGTCGAAAAATGTCAGGATAGGTATACTCGGTCGAAGTCAAAGGTCGTTTAATGCCCGATCAAAGCCGGTCAAAGTTTTGGTCAACAGTGGTCAACTCCGGTCAACGGTCAACGGGTCAACGGTCAACGGGTCAACGGTTCGGGTCAACGGGCCGGGTCGGGTCAACTGGTCGGGTAAACGGGTCGGGTCGGGTTATGACCGGTCAAACCGGTCAACTATCCACTAAAACCGGTCAAACCGGTCACTTTTGTCTTCCCCACGCGCAGTGGCGGCGCGTGGGGGCGCGTGAACAGTGATAAAATCCCGGAAAAATTTCTAAAAATTATTTTGAGCGATTTCGAGATACTTACAAAGCTCGGTTCACAATTTTGAACGGCGGAGAGCTCGATTTCAACAAATCGGAAACTTTAACCGCTTCACCTCCACACGCGCCGCCGCCGCCGGAGAAAAGGGAGGACACCGGTGGACTCGGAACGGCACAAGGAACACGATGGTGCAGGAGGTGTCGTAAACGGATGACCCGATCGTTGTGAATCGATGAAAAACCAACTAAAACCGAGTTATTACCGACGATACTTCCGACTGAAATTAACGACGAACGGAGATGATTCACGACGAAAGGTTTGAGGGGTTTTGTTCCTCGGTTGACAACGAACACGATGGTGGTTTCGGCTCGTCGATCGGAGGTCGGACGGCGAGTAGATCGGAGTTCGAAGTAGGGAGAACGGGAGAGGAAAACTGGAAAATTTTCCGCTGAACCTGCGCACGGGGGAACTTATAATTCAACATATATAAAAATTGGTTAAATCATGACTTTAGCCACTAAACTTCATGCATTTCTTAAAACGGTCTGCCATCTTTGAAATCTGACAATTTAATCCCCAAATTTCTTCCAAATACCAATTAAATCCACCACTTTATAATTTCTTAATTTTAGCCCCTAAATTGGGGTGTTACAAACAAGTTGTTCTTTCTTTTTATTTTTGAGATCTTTGATCAATAAAGCCACACCTAAAAAAACAGACCTTGGTTTTTTACTAAGATCCTCCAAGGAGGAAGAGTTTTCTTTAACAGTACTTAAAACCTCAAATCTATTAGAGGATTCTTTTAGTGCATTCTTTGTTTTAATCTTGACATGTCTACCTCTGCCTCTTTTAGGGACAGAAGTAGATGTCGAAATAATTCCAGGTGCTGAATGAGTAGGAATACCTATATTAGAGGAGACAATGAGAGGAAAGGGGACCTCTATTGTGTTAAGGAGAGTTGAAGGTTGATCACTAACAGCAGCAGTGTCTGAGTGAGTTAAAGAAGAACTGGGGAGTTCGATACAAGAGACAGATTTATTTGGAGCAGTGAGATCCTCTTCTTGAACAATTGAAGGAGGATTATCCTTGACTGCAGATTTATTAAGAGCAGTGAGAGCCTCTTCTTGAACTGGAAAGATTGAAGGAGGATTTTCCTTGACTGCAGGTTCAGTAGGAGTCGAAGAAGGAAATACTGGTTCTTTTGAAGAAATATAATCAATTAAATTCTGAGAGACAGAATCAGTTAAATTCTGAAAGGCATAACCAGATTGTAAAGAGGCTTCAGAACAACCAGGCTTATCATGGTTGATAAGGGATATAGGGTTAGAATCTCCTTTTTTTCTCCAGACTTGAGTAGAATTAGGAGCTGCTGAATGTTTAGCCATACACCCTTTATCATTATGAACAAAAGTATTACAACTTTTGCAACTGGAAGGGAACCAGGTGACTTCAACGAAGACAGAGGTAGATTGACCATTTGCAAGAATCACATCAATAGATTTCGGAATTTCATCCTGTACTCCTACCTCAACGCAAATCTTAGCAAATTCTAATTGAGTCTTTGAGGCAGTAACAGAGTCCATCGAAAGAGGGATTCCTACTGCACTAGCAATATAACTTAATCCCTCTTTTGAAAATAATTCAAGAGGGGCATTGAAAAGATGAATCCATAAGGGAATACGAGAAAGATCAAAGTGCAGTCTTTTAGAGTTTGGTTCCCATTTCCTTAGTATTAGAGGTTTGTTTAATATGTGCCATGGACCATTTTCCATAACCCAGTTTCTTGCAGAATCAGTATTGAAAGAGAATAAATAAAGGTTTATGCCTGCGAAACTCACCTGAACATGAATCCCCTTTGTTGGGTTATTCCATAAATTCTCAATCATCCGCTGCATAGTTGAGAAATTTGGTGCAGCCCCAAGGAATTGACCCACAAGTGATGTCCTCCATTCAACAATTCCAGCTTCAAAGACCTCTGGTGGAGGATGGACAATAGGGTCAGAATCGCAAGATTTTGGTGGGAAGAACTGAAGCTCTTGCCCCGCTTGACAGCCGAAAAGCTTTCTCCAGTCCATGGGAGAGAGGAAAAACAGCGCCCAGGGGGAGATAAAAGAGTGAGAATAGTAGAGAAAAGGAACAGGTCGCCTGAGAACCACCGTCGGCGTGGGTTCCGTTAGACCTGCTAACGTACGCCCAGAGAGAAAACGGTGCACAATAGCTAAACGGTTTGATCTTTCTTCTATACTTATCTTTATAATGGATGATTTCAAGAGCTTTCACCGTTAATTGAAAGCCTTTGAAACTGTGAATTACCATATTCAATATAGGAGATAAATTTTAACCTCCTCGTTTGATCTTGTTTATGTTATCACAGTATCCAGAAGCTTTGCTAAAAGAAATGATAAAGAGGAGGTTCTATAAATTTGAACACGGTGATAAAGATAATGTCTCGGATTCGTCTTCGGACTCTGAACTTGAAGTGGAAGCCTCGGAAGAATCTGAATCTGAATCAGAACAAGAAGTTGCTGCTCAAGTATAACAGCATGATCAAGCTTGCTCAACGTCTTCTGGTTTGTTTCTTAGGTTTTACTGATGACTTGTATATATCCTCAAGGCTCAAGCTTTAATGTGTTTTCATCTATCAGTTCATATCCGAGATTAAATTGTTTTCATGAGATTAAACAATTTGTATGCTTGTTTGATTTTAGGATATGAGAGCGAGGATAGCTCCGCAAATGAAGTTGGTGTGGACTCTGCAGGTATAATTTTATAATTGAATTGAGAGAGTTCATAATTTCGTGATTTGCATGAGAAACAAAACTTCGATTCATGAACTTTGCATGCATATGGTTAAAGAAAGTGTTGCATTGTTCATGTCAAACAATAGAAGCCATGTCCAAAATTTGCAAATAATAGCGGCTATTAATCTGTCTTTCTAGTATGTATTTTAGAATGTCCTGATATCTAATATGCCTGAAGTTTGATTGGTTCTGTTAAAATCTGTTGCCAGTAAGCTGACTCTTTCTCTATAGATGAGAAAAGTGTTGCATTTTTTCTTGCCAAAGTATTTAAGCCATGTCTGAAATTCTCTAAGATCGCAAGTGTTAATTTATCTTTCTAGTCCCCATTTAAACTTTTCCTGATATATTGTTTGTTTGAAATTTGATTGGAGCTATTAAAATCCATCTTAGGTCAGTTGACTCTGTAAATGAGAAAAGTGTTGCATATTTCATGTCAAAGTATATAAGCTAAGTCTGACACGGTATGAATTTCAGCTGTTAATTTGTCTTTCTGGTTAATATTTAAATATCGTCATGTTATCTATTAATTCTGAAGTTTAATCGATTCCATTAGAATCTGTCATAAGTAAACTGATTCTTTCTCTCTAAATGAGGAAAGAACACAACAATTTCTCATGCTCATCCTTTGATACAACAGATGTTTTCTACTTTTAACATTGCATGCATATTTCTCTTTTATATTTAAGGTATTTATAAATAGGAAAGATCTATCTTACTTGAATTTTGGTGCATGTGTCAGATTCGGGTATTTGGTTGTCAAAGGCGTGTGTGTGTGTGTGTATTTAAAGTTTTTCCATGTATTCTCTGGGTCTTTGAAGGATCAATATTCTCATAAACATGTCTTGATATGTGTTCAATTCAAGTGTCCTAAATTGAACGTTGGAGTAGTATTTAACATGTCATGATTTTCATTTAGACATTATTTAATATTAGCATGCATTGTATGTGAATGCTAAAAAATGCTCCTTTATTTTTTGTGGTTAATATGACCTGGTTTTCCAGGTCTTTTAGATGATGATGAGGAATCTGAAGATGATAAACAAATATTAATCAACAATAAGTTGCATACTAAACACGGTGCTCGGAAAAACTTGCATACCCCAACCAAAGAAGAAGTATTGCCGGATGATTTCCCAAGCTGTATACTGAAATGCAAATCGCTTTTTAGGTGCAAGTTGTGCCCTAGAATTGTGTGTTTGAATGAGGAGACTACAAGGGCTCACCTTAATTCCAAGGTAAGACGTCAGGATTTCTTGTTTTCTCTTTGAAGTGGAATACCGGATAATCACACCAGTGATGGAGAATCCATATGCCAATCTCCAATCCAGTTCCGGAAAGTTTTTAGACTATAGTAACCTTTTATATAGAATTTGTTTACCTTCAAATTGAGGAAATGATACAAAATTTGATGTGATGTGATGTGATGTCTGGATGTGAATTGATGATATTATACGCTTTTTCAACATTTATATGTGGTGCCGGGATGTAGATTGTTGTTTTGTTTTGTTTCACATAAATTGATTCAGATCAAACTAAACTTCCTTTATCATTATAGAGGCATGGTTAATCCAAGAAATTATTCGAGGAAGGTAGACTGAAGACTATGCTCAACAGTGACGGGGAAATTGAGAATCAGGAAATTGCTGCAGAAACAGATGCTCCAGTTGATGCTGTTGCAAAGATTGTTTTGTCTGAAATCTGAATTTTTCTGTTTGATTGAACATTGAGCATCCATGCAGGAACCTAAGTTCTACTCTATTGGCTTGTACTAGGATAAACCGAAAACAAAAAATACTGGACGCCAACGACGGGTGAAAGGTTCAAAAAGAAAGGTAACAAAATTTCAAGTTTTCGTGTACTTCTTCGGTATTTTTCGTTGGAACCTAAACTAATTTGCCACATAAACTGCAGAGGAGAGAAGAGTCTACAAAACATGGATCCAAAAGGGGGCGTGAGAATGAAGATTGAAACTTTTAAAAGAATAGATCTGATGACGCCGGACAGAATAATGATTATCCTGCAGGCTAGCTCCAACAGATGATTCACAAGAAAGAATTCGCTCAAAAAACCAGAGAAAAAGTCTCTAGGATTTAATAAAATATTATAAAATCAAAACCTCCCAAAATCAGTCCACAAGCTGGACTGTTATAGCAAAAAATCGTCTTTATTCGAATTTTGCCAAAAATAGCAAAATCCCGAAAATCACTCTAAATTGAAATTCGAAATAAAATAAGCAATCTCCAAAAAATCCGGCCTAAATCGGATTTAAATTGACTTCCTAATTGACAATCGAAATATTACCATAAATAGTAAAAAGTATCTAAATCTAGTGATTCGGAGGGGAAAACGGCAGAATTTGAGGTTGAAAAAAAGCCACATGGAGCGTAGCTCATGTGAAGAGCGTGCGCGTCGAAAAGAGCTTTACGGATTGGGGTCTTATGCGCGATTCTGACACATATAGCCAAAGTTATGACCAAAAGACTGCAACATACTCAAAACAACCCCTAATGAGGAACATGTCACAATCAATTCCCGCCTTTGTGCTGATCTGCCAATTCATGGTATCTCAGCGCCATCAAGGTGCAATCTGACAGCTCAGCATCATATGTCTCGGATCCCCCTACATCATCTGAGTAATGTAAGAATTAGTTCCTGTTCTTCTGCAACCAAACCGACCATAACCTATGAAAGTTCTTGTTCTTCTCCCATTATATATCAATTGTACTCGAAAGTGTCTCATCTGTAATATGCACTCGAAAGTGCCTCATATAACTTGCACCAACAATGCCAAATATATTGTACATGAATGTACCAGTTCAGTAAGCACTAATCACTCCACTTCATGTCATGTCAATTGTACCTACGACTCACAATGTCCATACAATGGGTTTTTACGTCATAACATATCTCATTCATATATCCAATGCATTCATATGTACTAACATGTTCCAAATATCATATAAAAGTGTGTTGGGCAGTTCATACCCACAATCATCCATAATCATATATCATAGATCGTATAAAATACTTTGAATATTTCATACAATATAATCATTTCGAAGCCATTTTTAGAAACTATTCAAATATTATTAAATAGAATATCATATAAAAATGTATTGAGTAATCCATACTCAAATCATCTTAATATCGTTTTGTAAACAATATAAAAATAAATCATAATATAATTTAAATACTTTTCTTTCCAATTCATTTGAGGTTGGCTCATCGCAAGTCGTTCTCATATCATATACGATAGTATAAAAACAATAATGCACTCACCTGGTACTGTCTCACTAGTGAACCTATATTTTTAGTATAAGTCTTTATTCTCGTACTTTTCTTTAGCTTTAAGCTTACTCATCTCACGATCTCAAGTACAATCTACGTGAGTATAATTTACCAACATATAAAATTCAAAGCATATGTTAGTATCTACACTAACATAATAAGTGTATATTAACTTAAAAATTACTAATTATGCAATTAATTAATATTCGATATAAACTCAAATTCGCATTTTCAATACTTACTTAAACACTTTAAAAATGCAAAATCAATCCTCTTACTATCCATATTCATTCACTAATCCCAATTTCACATTCTTAACCAATGAAATGAATTCTTTTAGAATTCGCCCAAACTTTTTCCAATTTATTCAAAATGGTCTCTTGTCATTTTTCTTCAATTCAAACTTCAATTAACTTAATTAAAAATTTCAGCATTTAATTCCAGTATAATACCTCAACAATTACACAATTTTCACTTAAATTCCCAATTTTTCCATATGTGTGGTTTGGTCCTCAAACTTTTCCAACTTCTCAAAACTGTCCAATTTCACCATCTAATATCAAATTCAACATTCTAACATTAAATTTCATCATAATACATCAATTATTGAATAATTACACTTTAATCCCTAAATTTCTCAAAATACGTGAATAGGTGCCTATATTTTCACAAACTTTTAAATTGGTCCAAATCACATTTCAAAGCATGTTGAATCATTTTAATACCGTTTCTAAGCTTAATGAAAATTTTCAATATTTTCCCCTAACTTTTTCTTCATAGATGAATATAATAAAGTGTATCTAACTTGATTTTCAACTTGATTCAAACATGAATTCATCTTCTAAACGCCATTCTCATGCAATCTCAATTATTTCCATATCATATTCAATCCAAAATCAATATTTCCTTCAAACTCTAGCCTTAGCCAAATCCTTATACATGTATTTCCAATTTATTTTATTTTATTTTATTCATCACACATGCTTGGAAACAACTCAACAACATCTACTAAATCAAAATCCATCCTTAAATCATTAAAATCCAATTTGTTCTTCATCCACCTTAATAACAAACCAATGATCCAAGCAAAAAAAACAATGAAATAATTATACCAAATGATAGAGAATTTGATGCAGATTAATTCTCTATTTCACACTTTAGTCAAAAACCCTAACAAAATTACTTAAAATAAAATAAAAATAAAAATATTCTTACCTTAGCTATGGAGGCCACGTTGGGATGATGAAGAAGAGAAGATTTCTTGATTTTTCCATTAAAATATCATGATACACTTGTCTTAAAACTAATTAAAATGAATTTTTAATTCATTTTATGCTAAAAGACCATTTTACCATTAAAAATTTATGATAATTATTATCAATGCAATTATCATGCATCATCCTTCTTACATAATCTCGTACATAATTAAAGTCAAATATGAACAAAAATATTCATTCTTTTCAACTTTATTCTTGTACTTTTTCCGAATTTACAAATCTAGGCATTATAATCTAATAATTTTGGTTTAACATGGAAAATCAATTTAAATCCAACAATCCATGTTAAATTTCACAAATTAAAAATATGGAAATGAAATTATTAACCTTTTAATGTTATCCTTCACAATTTCCTGAATTTCTGATTTGATTCGTTTATCCAAATATTTATCAAAGTTTCTCGTTTTATAGTTTTTTATATAAATTTCGAATCAAAAATCTAATCCTCAAGAAAATATCATTATTGGGGAGAATTATTCATTTACGGGATAAAACTTCTTTTTGGAAAAATTATTATTTTAATATCTGAACTTTTTGCAAATTTATACTTTAGCTATTAAACTTTCAAAAATTATATTTTGATCACTTGCTGAATTTTGGGTATTACAGTGAGTTCAATGAGCTGAACATTATGGACGAAGCTACAAGAGCGATGTCGTCTCAGCCGCCACTTCAAAAGCTGGTGTGGATGCATCCACCAAGTAAAGGAAGAGTCCAAGGAAAGGCAGCCTAATTTAAAATTAAAGAAATACGTGATAAAAAATATTATAAAAATTATAAAATTTTCGGTCGGGCGCAACATAAAATGTTAATTTTTTAAACATTTTTCGGTTGAAAGCCTTCTTTATAAAATTTTCAATTCAACTGAAAATGCTACATTCTTCATAACATTTTGAACCGAAAATGTTAACATATTAAATTGCATTAAACTGAAAATGTTATGATTCATAACATTTTCGGTCGCTCCCATTTCCTTCTACTCCTTAACCTTAAATTATACTGCCGTATGACAAAACTACCCGAGTAAATAGTCCTTGCAATGTCTATATCTTCGGGTGTTTCCCAACATTTATGGTCCAACACCAAAAGAAAAAAAAATGATTATTTCACTTTGAGTCTGTTTCTCTTCTGTAAAAATCATATTATTGCTGCTAATGAAAGAACATTGAATGCTACAAATGAAAGTGAAAAGCAATGGAGTTTATTAAATACCTGAACGGAAAATCCGGTTAGGCTGACAGAGAGTTTTACGAAAATAATTGATAGCCCAACAGATCACCTCTCAGTTCATCGGGCGGTGTTAATTCCCCGAACGATTCAAGCTAACATCCTGATCGTGAAAGCTTATGGGGAAATGAAAATTGACGTTGTCGCCGGTGTTGTAATATTTGCCGGTTAAGTCCTTCATCGAACGACCATCACTCAGCCATAAATCGGCCCCTTATTTTCTTTATATAATAAAATCAACTAATATTACTAAAAATAAAAAATATCAAAATTACAACGAAAGTTTATATCATAATCATAAACAGTGACGGATTTTAAAAATATTTTCGAGGTGGACACATATATATTAAAAATAAAAAATTTCGTATATGGTGGATATAAATAAAGTTTCAGGATGAACATCATTATTAAAATAAAAAACTAATATGAAGAAATTTGGATTTTAAGATGTACACGTACTCACCCTGAATCCCATGTACATCCGTCACTGATCGTAAACTAAACATATAATTATGATATTTTTCTATAACTATTAATACAAACAACTATCCACTAAACAATCATCACATAAGGAAAAATGTGAAAATCCCATCCAAAAAACTTAAAACAATTGATAGATACGAATATATCTGACTCCATCGATAGACGAAAATAAGGGATCAAATTACTAAAAGACAAACGAAAAACACAAATCACTGTCAAGCATTGTGAGAAAACTATCCATGATTGCAATCCACGTATCCAACCAATATGAAGATCTAAAGTAAGAAAGATCGGTAGGATAAATAATAAACACCATCTTGATCAATCATAATGACGTCAAATTCAATGCCAAAAAAATCAAATAAAAAGAAATGTCGAAACGGCCGATAAAAAAGATTAAAAACATGTCAAAAGACCCAAAAAAACGTATCATAGAACAAAATTATTGGGAAAAAAAAGAATATGAAATTCTAAGATAAGAAAATAAAAAAAATAATAATAAAGATTAATAATCAACAATCAACATTAAAATTAATACTTTCATCTGTCAACCAAATTTAAGAAAGAATAAACAAACGTTTATCATTTTCAAATCTTCTCTATTTTATCTTTTAAGATAAATAAGATTTATTATTTATTACATTGAATGTAACAGTGGTAGATTTTTTTTATTTCATTTCTTTAATACTCTAAATTAAAAGTTTTGCAAAAAAAATTTCAAAATAATGGAAACTTAGTCCCCTACGAACCTGAATACATCTGTCATTGCAATGTAACGAGTTTCATAATACAATTAGTATATAAAAGTCAAACCAATAACAGTCTAGAGCCCAATGGACAATTGTGTGAGCCACAACATCTGCTTCTCTTCGTAAAAAAAAAAAAACCTTCAAAAGTTTGGGTGAATACTGTCGCGACCGTCTTTCGGTTGGGCCCGGAATTGGGCTACGACTTGAAATGAGTGGGTTAGAGCCGCCACCGATCATTTATTTAAAACAAATGGGTTGATCGGATACCCTATTTCTTACCTGATCTGCGTCTTACCAGAAATATGTCGGGCTCGGGAGTCGGTTATGGTCAAGGAAGGATTAGCACCCTTGAACCGCCCTTTCGGTACCAATTAATTTATCGGTTGTCTTTAATTGCGAAAAAAAAATTAAATTTAAATTTAAATTAAAAAAAAACTCGATTCAAATTACTTACCTTTGATTGGTTGAAATTCTTATAAAAGAGTCGAAAATGTTAGAAAAAAAATATATTAAATAAATAAAAAACGTACAAAAAATGAAAATAATAAAATAATAAATCAAAATGAAAAGGAAAAAAATGCAAAAGACGCAAACCTTTGTCCATTTTCGAAAACTCTAGCAAATATAAGGATTTCTGTTTTGGTTTACCCTTTTCTTTTTTAAAACACACAAACCCTTGCTCCAGCCTTGTATCATTGAACATAATGCTTTTGTTTATCTTTTTCTTTCCACGTAGTGCCATTTCCTTTTATCTCTTCTCTCATTCTCGCCGCACCTCCATCTTCCGTAGCATATCGGGGTCGTCGGAGTTAGTCACCATCACGTTTAGCGTTATTTAGTTCTTCGCTTGGCCGTGCAGTCTTTGTTAGTCTCCCATCGGTAAGTAAATTGCGCCGCCGTTCGCCATTGTTTTTGGTCGTGTGCGACGGGCTCGTGTGTATGGTGGTCGTAATGACCGGGTTGGCCTTGGAGACTTGGTCATAGATTCAAGCATCTGGAATCTACTTTGCATGGGAACCCAGAACCTTACGAGCATTAACAAGATCAGACCCATTTGCGCACAAATGAAAGAGTAATCCTCGGATATTCCCAAATTTCGAACCGTCGTAATCGATTCCATGTCCACCTCCGATGTCAATAACCGTCATGGTCCCGAAGAATGCTCCCACCAGCAGCTTCCCTCGATCTTGGATTCACAACACCATCAAAATTTAACTTGAGCTCACCGGGGAAGAAAGACACCAAGTATTGCGTCTCCTTTGCCGACACGATATTGGGTCGTGGTTCAACGATCTAGCAGCGATGGAGGTAGCCCAGGCTCGTGCGTTTTGGATGATCGCCATTGTTGACTAGCTCTCTTGATTAAGATTAGAGCACAACGTTGTTTCCAAATGCGCCACATCATTATGCCGAACATGTATTTCCCCTGGTGGCACCCGCAAAGGCAAGCAAGAAGTAGAATCCAACAAGTGTGAGCTTGGGAGCAGACTCAGACTTGGTGATGAAGTACAATAACCCAATGTACGAAAACAAAGAAACTGCGAAGAGTTGAGAGGCAATGCTTTGTGAGTCAATATTTGGTGTCCATGGATCCACTGGAAACAAACACCCATGCACAATCCCTGTCTTCATGTTAATAAATTTTACGTCCTTGCAATTCCTGTAGTTTCTGCTTGCATTGCTTGGAATTGACGCTGGCTTGTTTCGGAGGAAGAGAAAAGATCCTGGAAATGTTGAAGTCAAAGGGAAAATATGATTGGGTGGTTTCGTGCTATGGCCGAGAGGCCACAGCACCTCTTTCTCTCTTTCTTTTTGATGCGCCTTCTGATTTTGGTTTCCCCCCTCTCCTTTTGCCAATCACCCGTTGAAATAAATAACTCTGCCTCCAGCTTCCCACTTTCATTTTTGAGAGAAAAAGAAGGAAACATATGTGGATTTAGTTGAGACGTGTGAGGTGGGGTTGGTTATGAGATAATGGTGGGTGGTTGGATCCTTGTTGAATCTATAAACAATATATATATATATATATTAATAAATAAATTATAATAATAAAAATAAATATATAAAACCCGGTTAAAAACGGTTGTCTACAGCTGCCCCTCTTTGCACATTCTTGTGTTAACAAGAATAGGGCAAAGATGAAAAAGACAACCAGTTTTTGTTCGGTCTTCTCAAATGTGATTGAGCTTTGTGGAATTGGGCCTTGAATTGGATATCCTTCATCGTGAAGTTGAAATCCAATGAAAATTGTGATGTTTCGAGTCCAATATCCTTCGCCGTGAAGTTGAAATTGGATCCGAAACTGGAAAGTTTATTGACAAACACTCATTCCTTGAGTTGGATATCCTTCGTCGTGAAGTTGAAATCCAAATCTGGAGATGGATGCTTCTTGTGTGCACGATTCCCTTCGTAGTGAAGTTGAAACCGTGGATGGCCCCTTCGTCGTGGAGTTGAGACTGGTAATTGGATATCCTTCGTCGTGAAGTTGAAATCCAAGTAAGTTGTATTGCTCCGTGTCCAATATCCTCCGCCGTGAAGTTGAAATTGGCTCTGGAACTGGGGAAATTGTTTGTTGACAGTCAGTCGCCCCTTCGTTGTGAAGTTGAGCTTGTGTTATCTTGAGTCCAATATCCTTCGCTGTGAAGTTGAAATTGGCTCTGAAATTGAGAAGTTGTTGTTGACCACCAGCGGTCCCTTCGTCGTGAAGTTTAACTTGCGTTGTCTGGAGTCCAATATCCTTCGTTGTGAAGTTGAAATTGGCTCTGAAATTGGAAAATTGTTGTTAACAACCAGCGGTCCCTTCGTTGTGAAGTTGAACTTGCGTTGTCTGGAGTCCAATATCCTTCGCTGTGAAGTTGAAATTGACTCTGAAATTGGGAAGTTGTTTGTTGACAACCAGCGGTCCCCTCGTCGTGAAGTTGAACTTGCGTTGTCTGGAGTCCAATATGTTTCGTTGTGAACTTGAAGTTGGGAAATTGTTTGTAGACAACCAGCGGTCCCTTCGTCGTGAAGTTGAACTTGCGTTGTCTGGAGTCCAATATCCTTCGCTGTGAAGTTGAAATTGACTCTGAAATTGGGAAATTGTTTATTGACAACCAGCGGTCCCTTCGTCGTGAAGTTGAACTTGCGTTGTCTGGAGTCCAATATCCTTCGTTTTGAAATTGGCTCTGAAATTGAGAAGTTGTTTGTTGATAACCAGCGGTCCCTTCGTCGTGAAGTTGAACTTGCATTGTCTTGAGTCCAATATCCTTCGCTGTGAAGTTGAAATTAACTCTCAAATTCGAAAATTGTTTATTGACAACCAGCGGTCCCTTCGTCGTGAAGTTGAACTTGCGTTGTCTGGAGTCCAATATCCTTCGTTGTGAAGTTGAAATTGGCTCTTGAAATTGGGAAATTGTTTATTGACAACCAGCGGTCCCTTCGTCGTGAAGTTGAACTTGCGTTGTCTGGAGTCCAATATCCTTCGTTGTGAAGTTGAAATTGACTCTCAAATTCGGAAATTGTTTATTGACAACCAGCGGTCCCTTCGTCGTGAAGTTGAACTTGCGTTGTCTGGAGTCCAATATCCTTCGTTGTGAAGTTGAAATTGGCTCTGAAATTGAGAAGTTGTTTATTGACAATCAGCCGCCCCTTCGTCATGAAGTTGAGCCTGTGTTGTCTTGGATTCAAGATCCTTCATTGAGAAGTTGAAATTTACTCTCGAGCAAATTGTGAGTTCGAGAGAAAATTTTCAATCTGTCGAGTTGGTCGAAGTGTAGCTTCTTGCTGCCGAGCTAAGCAACCACCATCGTTCTTTAAAGGCGCTTACGAATCAAGTATCCTTGACTCTAAAAGCTGCAAAAATCATGTATGCTAAAATGAGGAATGTGATGCACCTAATTATGTCTAAGACGCATGCAACATGACTGAATTATGTGTTATCTCTTCGTGCTTTGTCTGCCAATCTGGTCCATGGAATCGATCGTGCCCCATTTGCTTCCCGAGCTTTGGCTTTACAGACCTTTCATATCTGAGACTGTTCTGCTTGAAAATGTTTTTCTCATTTTTCTTGTTTCAGGAGAGAAAATGATAAAAATGCTGTAAAATATTATTCGCAATTGAATCAAATTATAAATGTGAGTTCAAAGAATATCAAAGGAATCAATAGCTCTTTTAACGTTTTCAGAGTTACAGTTCTTTGACCAATGTCAAATGGATGGGTTGACTTTAGCTTGGCCTCTTTTATAAGGTTTTGGTAAAAAAATGTCATTTTTTTTGAAATATCACAACATGCTTTGGCACTTCAATTGGGTGCGGACAAAATGACACAACTAGCATGATCACTTACTAGACCTTTTATTTCACTCCTCTGAAATCTTCTATTTGTTCAAGCTTTGTAAGCTCCTCTAACAAAGGCAGTGCGAAAGATATCGGTCTAAAAATGAAATTCTCGAGTGCTCGTGTGTAGTCGACTATAACAGGTGTTCCTTAACTCCCTTAGTTCAACATTACCGAAAATTTCTTGCTCAGATAAATTTGATTTAATTTGTCGTTATCTGGCAAGCTGGATCCATAAAGCCGGGGCGTTTAACCAATTGCTTTAGAGGGACCACTTAACATTATAATCAGTTTTATCAAGTTCACTGAAGGGTTCATTTCATCACAGAGTCTTCAGCCGGACAAGAGCAGTGGAGCAAACACCGAATTGCCAAGTGTCCGAGCAATGTCATGGTTTGAACGTAATCTACTCATAAGACCAGGGCTTTCAAGTTTCCTCTATAACCAATTGCCTTAGTGGAATAGCTCAGCTTTACGGTTTTAATTTCTTAAGATTGTCAAGAAGAACCTGTTATAGCCTAGGTGTTTGTTGAAAGTCAAAAATTTCATCTTTAGAGTTTAATTTTCAAGCAATTGACCTAAACTAGATTCACATACTCGACTCTTTCATTTGTAAAGATCATCATCGTCATTGAACATCTTAAATAAAAAACATAGTAATTGTCATATGCAAATGATGCCCCATGTTGTCCGCACCTTATGAAAGGAAAATGGTATATTGGTTAATTACAAGAGCAGGGTATGGTGTTTGAGGGTATATTCTGGATAAGGTCAAAGTCCTTTTTTTTAAAATCATGTTACTTTGACAAAGATCCGTAACTTTGAACCATTAACAGAGTTTCTTAATTCAAATGATATTCAAAGAATTGCAAGTTTGCAAATGTGATCCATTGCTTAACATATTTAAAGTAACATAAATTTATTTAAAAGTCCTTATAAAAACTTGAGAAAAAAATGAAAAAACAAATTCAAACAAAATGTCTCAAATGATGAAATGGTCTTCCTCACTTGGATGCCCCCAAGTTGTTGAAGTCGATCCGATTCTTGTTACGTATTTTCTGTATGATTCTCTTGATTGTGGAGTAATTCTCGATAGTGCGCCCTGGGACTCTGCTGCAATAAGCGTTCTCATCATACTACCTGGGGTACGGGGCTTCATGGATTTCTCTGGATATGGTGACACCACATGTGCGTCGAACAACTGTTGGTAAAGCTCCTTATATGTCATAGGGTCGAAGTGTTCTCATTTTTTGATGAATCATGTGAAGATAGTTAATGTGAATGTAAAGAAATGAACAAAATGCAAAATGTTTAAATGCATGAAGCATGAAATGTCCAAGGCATTGATCCGAAAAATGTGCCTATTATTCTGAATAATCCTTATTAGGGACAAAAATGTTACGTCTGAAGAGACAAAAAACTTTTTGATGGTATAGATCCCGCACAGCCTCTGGCAAGTTGATTCGTCTTCCGCTTCTTCACCGGTTGAATATCCTGTCAAACCGTTTCAGCTCCTTTGGCTAAACTTGTGCGGGTGACGAGTTGCTTGCCCCAAAAAAGGTCTCGAATGACTGCATCTCCGGCCTTCACTCTATGCCGAGCTCGTTCCAAACGAAAGTGTCTTTGGAGCCTTCCATCCGAAGTTTGTCGACTTGTTTTTGGAATTCATCAATAATGGTCTCTAGCTTGGCTAGGGTTTCACCATCTTATTCTCGTAATTTTTGAAAGGATTCTCCGGGTCAATAACCATTTCCTCGTCTTGCCCCTGCAACCTTTGCCTCTAAGTATTCTTTAATCCCGGTTGGACTTCTGAGCTTTTTATCTCGTTGTATTATAACCCCTTTGTCCATTAATGTAGACTATTTACGTTTAACAAACACATTTTTGGTGGATCAACACCTCGTTTTAATGATGCGAATGATCAAAAAAAATGCAAAAGAACAGAAAATGAAAGGAGAAAAAAAAAGTTAGTGAGATAAGGATAATAAAAAAAATGAAAATGAAAATGAAAAGTCCTACCCCACATGATATCTACCCCACATGCTTATTATTCCTACCCGGACATGATCTCTATCCCGCATGTGATTTTGAACAAGTCCTAACCGCATAAATTTCTAGTTCACATGCTTTGAACAGAAAGTAAAGCAGGAAATAATTCCAGCATCCTAGGGTTTGAAATGAGGTTTTGGGGTGGGCTCTAACTCCTTCAAAGTCTCCCAGTTTAGGTTCTAAAACACGGTACCCGAGTTCTCCTTGCTGGTGCCCCCTTGGGCTTACCAGACCCTTAGTCCTAAACCCATCACAGGCTTGTGTAGACTAAGTTAAACTCGAGAGGAAACATTCCCTTATGCCCGCACGGTGAATAAATTCACACGAAAACATAAGGTATATGAATCCCGAAGGCTACTTGCTAGGCCCGCACGGTGAATAAATTCACACGAAGGCGTCGCTTTCACCCCCACTTAAAACGGGTTTGGAGCTCGGGTATAGAGCCTGAGAAAACTTTGAAAAATCTGAAATCATTAAAAAATGTTAGTACAACTATTTATTTGAAAAATAATCAAAGGTAAATAATTGGAACCGAATAAATAAATTAAAATTAAAAGTTACAATTTTCGCATAAAAAGACAACCGAAAATTAATTCTGGCCTGACTCACTTATCGATCCCCAGCAGAGTCGCCAAGCTGTCGCGACCGTCTTTCGGTTGGGCCCGGAATTGGGCTACGACTTGAAATGAGTGGGTTAGAGCCGCCACCGATCATTTATTTAAAACAAATGGGTTGATCGGATACCCTATTTCTTACCTGATCTGCGTCTTACCAGAAATATGTCGGGCTCGGGAGTCGGTTATGGTCAAGGAAGGATTAGCACCCTTGAACCGCCCTTTCGGTACCAATTAATTTATCGATTGTCTTTAATTGCGAAAAAAAAAATTAAAATTAAATTTAAATTAAAAAAAAACTCGATTCAAATTACTTACCTTTGATTGGTTGAAATTCTTATAAAAGAGTCGAAAATATTAGAAAAAAAATATATTAAATAAATAAAAAAAACGTACAAAAAATGAAAATAATAAAATAATAAATCAAAATGAAAATGAAAAAAATGCAAAAGACGCAAACCTTTGTCCATTTTCGAAAACTCTAGCAAATATAAGGATTTCTGTTTTGGTTTACCCTTTTCTTTTTTAAAACACACAAACCCTTGCTCCAGCCTTGTATCATTGAACATAATGCTTTTGTTTATCTTTTTCTTTCCACGTAGTGCCATTTCCTTTTATCTCTTCTCTCATTCTCGCCGCACCTCCATCTTCCGTAGCATATCGGGGTCGTCGGAGTTAGTCACCATCACGTTTAGCGTTATTTAGTTCTTCGCTTGGCCGTGCAGTCTTTGTTAGTCTCCCATCGGTAAGTAAATTGTGCCGCCGTTCGCCATTGTTTTTGGTCGTGTGCGACGGGCTCGTGTGTATGGTGGTCGTAATGACCGGGTTGGCCTTGGAGACTTGGTCATAGATTCAAGCATCTGGAATCTACTTTGCATGGGAACCCAGAACCTTACGAGCATTAACAAGATCAGACCCATTTGCGCACAAATGAAAGAGTAATCCTCGGATATTCCCAAATTTTGAACTGTCGTAATCGATTCCATGTCCACCTCCGATGTCAATAACCGTCATGGTCCCGAAGAATGCTCCCACCAGCAGCTTCCCTCGATCTTGGATTCACAACACCATCAAAATTTAACTTGAGCTCACCGGGGAAGAAAGACACCAAGTATTGCGTCTCCTTTGCCGACACGATACTGGGTCGTGGTTCAACGATCTAGCAGCGATGGAGGTAGCCCAGGCTCGTGCGTTTTGGATGATCGCCATTGTTGACTAGCTCTCTTGATTAAGATTAGAGCACAACGTTGTTTCCAAATGCGCCACATCATTATGCCGAACATGTATTTCCCCTGGTGGCACCCGCAAAGGCAAGCAAGAAGTAGAATCCAACAAGTGTGAGCTTGGGAGCAGACTCAGACTTGGTGATGAAGTACAATAACCCAATGTACGAAAACAAAGAAACTGCGAAGAGTTGAGAGGCAATGCTTTGTGAGTCAATATTTGGTGTCCATGGATCCACTGGAAACAAACACCCATGCACAATCCCTGTCTTCATGTTAATAAATTTTACGTCCTTGTAATTCCTGTAGTTTCTGCTTGCATTGCTTGGAATTGACGCTGGCTTGTTTCGGAGGAAGAGAAAAGATCCTGGAAATGTTGAAGTCAAAGGGAAAATATGATTGGGTGGTTTCGTGCTATGGCCGAGAGGCCACAGCACCTCTTTCTCTCTTTCTTTTTGATGCGCCTTCTGATTTTGGTTTCCCCCCTCTCCTTTTGCCAATCACCCGTTGAAATAAATAACTCTGCCTCCAGCTTCCCACTTTCATTTTTGAGAGAAAAAGAAGGAAACATATGTGGATTTAGTTGAGACGTGTGAGGTGGGGTTGGTTATGAGATAATGGTGGGTGGTTGGATCCTTGTTGAATCTATAAACAATATATATATATATATATATTAATAAATAAATAAATTATAATAATAAAAATAAATATATAAAACCCGGTTAAAAACGGTTGTCTACAAATACGTCGTGCTTCAATTCGTGCTTTCTTTATATATATTTTGGTAAATAATATTTTTGGCCAGTTCTATTTTTAGTCAATTTTATTTTAGGTTTGTTGACATATCATGTTAATAAAAATAGTTAAAATTTTAATTTAACTTCTTGATTTTAGATAAAATATTAATTTGACCTTAAATTTTATATAAAATACTTATTAATTCCTAAATTTCATATAAAATATCAATTTTTATATTTTAAAAATAAAAAGCACCATAGTTCGTTAAATTATGCTTAGATGATTGTTTCGATCATTGATATTTAAAAAGGTATAGTAAGTGATTTTTTTTAATTTAATGATTATTTTGCGGTAGTTTAATAAATTTATTGTTTTATTCAAATGATTGCTTTGATCATTAAATTTATCAAACTATTACGAATTTATCATTGTGATATTTATAATAAGTGTAAATATATAAATAAAATGATTATTTTTTAAAATTAATTAAAATTTAATCATTGTTATATAATATTTTAATAAAATATAATTATCCTTTTGTAATAATTTGATAAATTTATTAATTATTTTATAAGTTTTGAAAGTTTAGTAGTCAAAATGATCATAATAGAACAGTATAGTGACTTGTTGTGTACATTATCCATAAATTTATCACTATAAATATTACTATCCTACCACTTACTTCTGTTTATCACACTTCTCCGCCGCCCAAACAAGCCTCTCACCGCTCCCATCTCCTCCATCTACACAAGTCCCTTGCCTTCATTTTTCCGGCTGACCAAGAAATTAAATAAGGTAACTTTTAAAACCCTAAACTTGATTTGATTTCTTCTTCTACATATTTTTTTTAGAATAGATTGTGTAAATTTCTGGTATAAATCTGGTTTTTAAATTCAGTTTTGGGTGAGAAAAAAATCGCTGAAAGCATATTTCGAACCTTCAACAGAAGCCATTGGAAGATGAGTGGCGGGGGTGGTTTAAAACGCATGTTGGCCTCGGCTGTTGTAGTTGGGGTCAGTGAAGCTCGAGGTAGAATATTCGGACACATGCTTAACCCGGCGGGGCAGATTTCAGCCCATAAGATTTTACGCAAAAAGCTCATCGGCGACAAGGTTGCGGAATGGTACCCATACGACATCAAGAATGATGATCCGCGTGTCATGGCTCGGGGAGAAGAAGAGCGCCGATTGAAGCTTGAAATGTTGAAGAGACGTGGTAAGGGACCACCGAAGAAAGGCCAAGGAAGGCGTGCTGTTAAACGCAACAAGTAGAGGTAATCGGTTCTGCACATCAAATGGTTTATGTTTTGACTTCATAAATGGATATCTTCTTGGACAGTTCGTTGCCATGTGCTAATCAAAATCACTTGAACCGAGAATAAATTGAACTCAACAAATATGGAATTGGATCACTCTTTGGATTTTAGATTGTAGATGAAATTGTTGAGATAGGGATTTAAATCGTGGTCCCATTTTCGGTAATGGGTTGCGATCATTGCATGTATCACTGTTATGAGATAAAGAATTTGGACGGGTACCTACACCGTTATATAACGGTTGCAATTCCGATGGCGACCGCCATTTATACCCGTGGTTGAGAGGAAGGGATGAATTCGAATTTGTTTATGGATCATATTTGGACTATGGATAAACAGATGAAAACATTTTGTCCCTCAGCAGAGTTCAATATCTGAATGTTTTCCAAAACCAATTCTTTTCTTAATGAGAAAATCTGAACCGGTCGTCTTCACAACATTTTATTTGTGTAGGTTGGGTTTTAGCCAATGCCAACACTCATATTAATCTTAATCATATATTCATTGAAATTCGAACAAATGATTCATATATTGAAATTTGTTTGAATAGACAAAAATAATATTAATATTTTGCTTGATGTTGACTCAAATCATGAACAAATCAACTTGTCAGCTAATATCATTGATTATGATCAGATGCTTGGATATGGAGAATGCCATGTAAATAACTCCGGTGAAGTCTCATTTTAACTTGAACAAACATTTGCTTTTAGGATAATAGAAAATGTATGGCTGTTCAGTTCATCTCTTTTCTATTTACTCTAATTTTCAAACAAAAGGTTCTCATGATCCACTTGTAAAAAACTTAGTTGATAGTGGAAAGTTCATTCTGAAGAACAGAACCTAACCAAGTTAGAAAAATTAAATATTTTTTATTAATTAAATAGTTACTTGAACCGAACAAATCAGATTAGAAAAACCTTGTTGAGAATCAACCAGGCTCAGACTGAACTGAAAACCCAAGGGCAGTTCTTCCAGCCCAATAAATCTATAAAACCTGTGGCTTGCCTAGACAGAAAGTTCTTCATGGCTTTCAATTCATTTATATCAGCCATTAACAGAATTAACTTCACTAGTTTGCTTAACCTTGAACTATTTTTTCCATTGGAAACTAATTAATGTTGAGTGGCTAGAAAAACAACAAAAATGCATTGCCTATGACTTAAATGCAATGCTTAAAGATTACTGCAGTCCGCATAATCTCATCTCATTTTTTCTTCCTTGATAAGCAAGAATGAAAGAAAATTATAATCAAAGAATTGACATCTGCTACTAGCATCCTCATAAAGGAGTTAGGGAAGAAGAAGTCTGACTTGTTTTCAGTGATTCTGCAGGTGAGTTTCATCTTGATTCTTTGCTTTGCCTCGAAGCCGGTCGGTGACCCTCATGATGCGCATGAATCTGGTATCCTCAGGTGCAAGTGACTGTGCCCCAGGTGCAGGGGATCCAACTGGACTCGTTGATGCAGTACTTTCTTTCTTGCCTAGCAGCCCACCCTCACCAAAGAAACTAGTCATTGATGATGCAATCCCGATGTGAGCTCCCATAACCTTACTCAAAGCGTCGAAGGTTCCACCCGACCTTTCTTTCAATATTATTTCAAGGGCCTCTTTGTGTGCTGGATCTAGTGCATCAGGGTCCCTTAATAGGTTTTGTATGGCAGGGAGGAGGAAATCACGAATGCTATTTGCCGAAATTTCTGCAACAGAAACAAGTAAAATACATCAACAGAAACCTTCTTTTGATGTAGAACACAATGGAGGAAACCATATACTAGATAATTACAAATTAACAGCACCAACTTTTTATGTTTCCCAAGTGTTCTAGGACAGTGAAGTTTGGCAAATCCGTTTGAAGGTCAAAAGAATTTCTGTCGTATTAAAGATGAAACTTCTACCAAGCTTTTTCCGAAGAAATAAATTATCTAATTAAGATGGTCTTAAAGATTTTAATAATAGAACTCCCCAGACACCTATCTTTCAATCTTGAGTTCACTAGTTTATAGCAGGAAGGGTGATTGGTGGAGGGCGATTCACCACACTGCTCTGACGAACTGACAGTTCAATGCAGGTTAGTATTAACGGAATTTGATGCTACAAAACATTAAATCATAACTATAAGAAGTATGTATTTAAATCCAATCAATCAGGGGAGAGCAAGTCTCCGTGGGGTTTTAAATTGAAAAATATAGAGAAATGTATTTTTACTACATTCTAATAAAGTGAATGTACAAGCCACCTATTGCTTTGAGAAAAGGGGTTAGAAAATGTACATTCCATCCTATTCAGAGGTAAATTGCACATGAGAAATTAATGTATCAGTCAAAACATTCACCATGTCACTTGCCAGAATTCAAATCCCAAAGACTGCAAAAAGAAATGGAACATTCAGAATGTAAGAAAGCAGTGGAAGAAGAAATCAAGACCCTAGGAAACAATAGCACATGGGTCCTTATTGATCTACCTCCAGAAAGAAGACATTGAGTTGTAAATGGATATTTACAGTTAAATATAATTATGATGGAAGTACTGAAATATTCAAGGCATAATTGGTGGCAGGAATCATACAATCTTATGGAATTGATTACCAAAAGACCTTTGCACCAGTAGTCAAGTTGAACACTGTTAGAGTATTATTGTCACTAGCAGTAAATGAAGATTGACCCTTCTACCAATTAGAAATGAAAAATGTCTTCTTAAATGGAAACCTTGAAGAAGATGTCTACATAGAAATTCCCCCATGCTTGGAAAGATACTCTAAAAATCATAAGGTATGTGAATTGAAGAAATCATTGTATAGTTTGAAGCAATTTCCAAGAGCCTGGTTCGACAGATTTACCAAAGCCTTGGTTAAAAATGGCAGCAATTCCCATATGTAATGGGGTAAGGGGGATGTAGGATAGTAGGATGCCACCAACGCCAGGTTGAGAGCAGCTTCCGTGAAGACCTCCAAATTATGAATTGCCCCCCGTGGGACTCGATCCCACAACCCCAAGATTAAAAGTCTTGTGCTCTACAATGTCAGTATGATCAAACTAAAGGTGTCTCCAGAAAAGAAGACAATTCTCTTACTATATGTATTCTAAGTCTTGTCTCTATCTTATCTTGTAAATAATCTTATTTTATCTAAAGTAAAGATAGATTACGAACAAATAAGTTTTAGTCGTAGTAGGTCACTATGTACTCGGCCTATTAATATACTTGTACAGTTTTAATCAGAAAATTAAGAGAATAAAATTAAAAATCTCTTTACCAAAATACCTACTTTCTACACAAAATATTGGAGAACATAGAAGGGAGAGAAATGATGACTGTAATCACTAAGAGAAGCAAACCTGTCGTATCCACAGCACAAATGGCTTCACAAAATGCATTAGCTCTCTGTCGACGAGACATCATATCAGTTGCAAAAACAGGCATGCTCGACAGTTGGAAAATCTTGGATAAAAAATGTAAATCATGTTAAGTAAACAATAGTTCCACAGAAAAATTGGATAATGGAAAGCACTAAAATGGCTAAATCATAATGCACAACTCAAACATGAAGGGCTAAGAACTGGTTTTTCACATGAAAGTCAAGGATATAATCCCTAAATCGCTCTGTTGTATTTGGAACTGCTACCACTAACGAACGGACCACAGCCATGGTTGTTTCATGAGAACCTTCTTCAAGAAAAGCATCCATTTGAACACGTATTTTATCAACAATCTGTACATGATTTGTTCGTTAGAATGATGTGTAGAAACTGCATCAGCATGAATTACAATAAAACCCTCTGTACCATGTCATTTTTAAAATGTTGTGCCACAGCCCCAAATGCATCTATGCTTGCGTTCTTTACATTCACGTTTTGGTCCGAGCCAAGGGTAATCAAGGCAGGCAGAACATGTGTGGATGCAACTTTTGCAGTAACATATGTCACCTGTTACAATGTACGCAAGTATCTTATTGTGAGGTATAACAAGACAAAGTTGTTTTGAAGGAAAGAGAAACATACAATGGCTTTCAATATATTAGCAGCACCGATCTTCAATTCTATATTCGAGCTTACAACCATTTCCCACAAGATATCAAATATCAAGCTAAGATGCTCTTCGAATGTGCTGCATTATTAAAGTAGATTCTACGTGAATATTTAGAAATAAATAACAAAAACTTAGCACTAGAGTTTTTAATTACAAACCAGAGGAAGCGGACAGCATTAACAATATCATTGTTGTATGTCGGAGAATGATTCTGTTTTGCTACGCCTTCAACTAATAGCTTTCTCAAGTAGTCTGCCAACTGTTGACGCTTACCAGGAGATCCTAGAACACCCGCTAAGAGAAGTGGCAGGATACCTAGAGTAGCAAGTCTCTCGGCCACAGCTACTCTTGGTTTCAGACCTGCAACCAAGCAACAATCACGAAACATGCAACAACAAAATGAACAAATGGTTAACAAGATTCCAAGGAGACAATACCGTTGATTCTAGAATGAATGTAGGTCGGGAAAAATGTTAAATCAGCAGTATCCCCAACTGCTATCAAGAATACAGGAATCATTATGTGTGTCGAATAAGACTCCCCAAAACGTTCAGAAACAGCCAATAAAAACTGCAATGTCATGATGTAGTTTAGCAATAAGAGAAACAGCATTATTTCAATAGAAGAAGCATAAAGAAAGAAGAAAATCAATCCCATTAAATGCAATATTGACAAAATACCTTTGTAATTCGGTTTCTTAAACTATCCTCTTTCTGGGGTAACACACAAGCCAATTGTATCAAACCAGAAAAGCAGTTCACATGCATCCACTCAAATGCAGGCCACTCGACATGTCCCCTAGTAGAATATAAAATCAATCAAAATCATTTCAGCTTATATACTCATCTCATAAGTCAGATATATAAAAGAAAATGCAAGTTTGGAAAAAGAAACCAAAGGAAAAGGAAAAACTTACCCAGCATACATTTCAAGGACTGAGCTGGAAAATATTGTCCCATTTGACTCTGAAACAGAGGAAAATGGGCACGTCTCAATTGCTTTCTGATGCACATAAGGAAGCAAGTCAACCAAAATTCTTAACAAAATATCAAGATTCCAGCGCTCTCGTTCACCTAAAGTACGCAGGTGGGACTCCACTGACCCTTCAACTCCAGAAACAGGTGGACAACGCTGAAAATATTAACAGCAAGAGGGGAAAGCATGACAAATTGGAAATGTGGTAGTACCTACCAGAAAACGATAAAACTGACTGGCGAAAAGTTACCTCAGCAGAGGCTATGATATGAGAGATTAGAACTTTCAACATATGGTCTAACTTGTTTCCCCAATTATTATTGCAGGTAGTAGTTCATTTAGTGTAGTTTCAACCACCACTCCGGATGGATCACAGGCCAATTGGAACATCAACTCCTCAACCTGTCAATATACAAATAAGGCAGTGGAGAATGTTATGTGTTTTCCTATTATAATTTTCTCTATTTTTTCCAAGTTATTATATTATGCCAAGGGAAAAAGCCTCCAGTCCATAGACCATGGTCAGAAAAGTCAGAAATTTTCCTCCTTGATTTCCTTGAAGCATATTTAGTGAGGCTGACCTGGAAATATTTATCCATATGTGGAAAGAGTGGGAGTAGTAAGGCCAGATTGCGCACAGCAGCTTCTCGGACAACGGTTGCTGGGTCTTCTATCAGTTGTTGTACGATAGATAAAATAAGAGAATCACGAATCTCAGGTCTGACAAATTCAGCAAGCTCCCCGCATGATTGAGCAACAAGCAACCTGCGCTCCTCATACACGTGATTTATCTGCACTCACAACAATATGAAATCAGGCTACCGTAAGTACAACTGACAAAGAAGAAATAAGCAGCCCAGAAACTCACTTGTTCCCAGCACTGGGGGAGTAGCTCTATTTCTGTTCTCACCTCCCCAACATTTTTAGCAAGGCTCACACATGCCTGAAATGAAGTTTAAAAGATTTACCACTGTATCTACACTGGTAGCTATTGATGCTCTAATGGGATTCTCTGAAACATACATCCATTATAATTCGCCTCTGCTGTTCATCTGGACGTTTAATCAAATTAAATAGTGTGTGCGTCAATGAGTCTCGAGTGGCATTATCTGGATGCCGCTCGATAGCACACATTATCAGAGGAAGAAGCTCCTAAAGTCAAATAATTTAGTGTGGAAAATTAATTTGTAAGGATAACAAATAAGATACAGTCCGTGTAAAAAATAATAGTCAGAAAGTGAACCTCCCGATGGTTGATCAAAACATAAGGAACAATCTTGGGCAAAGCATCAGCAAGGATTTGAATCGTCCCCAAACCCTGTTTTAATAAAACTGCATCAGACATGATAAATAAATGTGCTTGAATTTCTATGAAGAGAAATTGTAGCAAATCTTGACAATATATTTTGTTTTGGGTGGGAAAGCAAGTAGTCCTAGACAAGATCTTAGTTTTTTTTTCATAAATGTATCCCATTATATCATTGATATAACATGAATATGTATTAACAGAAAAAGCTTAATTTTACCAATTCATAAAAAATGTATAAGAAACAAAATATATCAAGCTAATTCTCTTTTAGAAATGTACCACAAAAAATCAACAATCAATTTCATATTTTTCATTAAACAATAAAAATAATATTTACCATTAAAACAATATAATGAAGTTGAAATTTTGAGATTAAAATTTAGGGTTCCCCCCCCCCCGGGGAGTTATAAAAAGTGATTCCAATCTGATTTTTGTGTTGAAGAAATAATGCATGACAGCAGGAGAGCTAAAAGTGGAGAGTTATAGACAGAAGAAGTTCCCCTAGGCTAAAAAGACAGAAAAAATATGTTTGGTACTTGGTTGCAGACTTGAAGTCTTATTGACAAATTGTAAAGGTAATTCGTTTTTGTTAAATTTACAAGATTGTGATTTGACTATTGTGACAAACCTCCTGATTCTCTTGATTTTAAGGGTTTGTAAGTAAAGATTGATTGGTAAAATAAATAGATAAAATGATGTCATTTTAACAGTTCAACCAGCTCTAAATCACTATGGATAAAATTAGGTTATCAGACCACAAAAAAAACTTACCATATTCTCTGGAGTAGGTCCCGTGCTAGGTGTTTTTGGTTTTGGATGCAACCTATTTTGTTCTGATGGAGGTTTCTCATTTTGTTGGGATAAGATTCCACCAGACAGGAAACCATCACTAGTGCTTGAAGGATTCACAACTGGTTCTGCCAACTTTTCTTCAGGCTTGTGAGTGCTGTTGTCAAATGTTGGAACTGGCGGTGACAATGCATTGCTGTCTAGAGGTCCTGCCTGCTCAATGGAATGAGTGATAAGAGTTTTATTCTCATCCATCTCAACAACTTTCTCTTCGGTATATGTTGATTCTTTCTCAACACAGCTGGAATCACCTAAATTTGGAATATTTCTTTCCTCTGCCTTTAATCTTTCAATTTCTTTTTGCAAAGCCTTAATTTCTTCCTTGTAATTTTCGAATGTCTGGGGTTGAGCAGAGTCAACACTACTAGTACTAGCCACCGGATCTTGTACAGAACTAGATCTGTCGACATGCTTTTTGAGGGAAGTGATTTCATCCCTGCAATCATTTAGTTCCTTCCTTTGGTGCTCCCAGGCACACTTCACATCTTGTATCTGAAAAAGTATGAAATTGCTTCAGACTTTGTAGCATCATCAAATACCTTCTATTAAAGCAATCAAGTTTAAATAGAATTACCATATTTTCCTTGTCCGTCAGGTCCTTCTGAGTGGCTACCAAGGATTTTGTCAATGCATTTATCTGTCCTTCAGCCAAATCTTTGTTTTTTACCAAAAGCTCTTTTTCATACTTTAATCTCTCATTTGCTTTTTGTAGTGATTCGTTTTCTCGAATCATAGAAATTTTCTCCTGCAAAAGAAGAAACCTTAATGTCTTTAATGATACTAAACTCACTGCAAGTAAAAAGATCTTCATGAAACAACAGATATTGTTGAAACAGTGATCCTTCTTCAAAGAAACATATTAAATAAGAAATTATAAAAATTGGAAACACGTTGTTATTTAATGCTATAAATTTTAGCAAAATTCAAACAATTCTTAAAACATTTAATGGTTAAATTGTTTATAATTCAAACAAATTGAATTCATGGAATAAACAAATAAAGAAATTGAATTCAATCGGTTATATATATTAAAACAGATGCCTCTAAAAAAGAAAATAATGTAATGGTTTAGAATTTTGACACATAGATTACTTAAAATTTTGCCATGTATCGTTTAATATATAAATTTTATTTTATTTTTAGATGTCAAAGTAACATTTAGTGAAGCAACTTGTATCTGCAACACAAGGAAGACGGATCCATTACGACGAGTAATGCCATTGCCAACCATGTCCAAATTTAAAAGAATAGGGCTAGTGGGGCAAGATTTTAGTTCCAAGTTATTATATCTGACTGATATCTATGGTTCATAGATATTTTCCTAATGAAATAATTCCATAAACATAATATTAGAAGCAACAACTTCATTAACCAACCAACAGTAAATCCAGGTTACTAGATTAGTTTGTGTAGAATTCTGAAATAGAATACTTTCCCTTACATTTATTCATCAGCATTATGGGTATATATACAAGTATAAAGGTCCTATGATATGTAAAATAATATCCTACATTAAATACAATATATATTAGTCCTAAGATTTTGTCTACAAATCAGTAACAGTGTGTAATGAATATTGCAACTGATAGTCCAAGTTTATTTTATTGCACTCAACCAGGGATTTTATATTGACAAACGCAACACAGAAAATGCAAGAAAGAAAGCAGCCGACGGAAAATGACACTCTCATAAAGAAAAGTCAATAACCATAAAGGACAACAGCTATAATGTTCACAAATGAAAATATTCAGTATTATTCTGAACGAATAGTAAGAGCACAGCTTGCCCACCTCAGCAGCTTCCGTACTTGAAGATAGGTACTGATAATAGTAATGGCGTAAGGCATCAGGCACAGATGCCGGTGAGTTCTCCCAAACATCTAGGTTCTGATCCGTAACCTGAGGTTAAACAATAAATCAGCTACAACAAGATCTAAAACTAGCTGTAGAATATGCACATTCACCAGCTTAGGCTGCAGGTTTAAACCCTTTCAGGGGCCTCAAAATCTGCTTGTGCAAGAGAAAAATTAAGATATACCACAGAGAAAATGTGAAAATTGGTTTCTATTAATTATATAAATTGATAAAGCTCATCTCCCTGCTAGAAAACCAGGAAAGAAGATAACATGGGTTCTAACATCAAATGAAAAGCGGGATCAACTTCCAGTCAGGGTATTCTGTTTTTCGAAGTAACTTCATGTCAAGAAAAGATGCATCTTGATGTCATGGGAAAACAACTTTCTTCTTCTTGCAATTTCCAAATAATAATTAAAAAATTCCACAATTTTCAGTTTAGAGTGTTTTTCATCAAGCTTTCAGCATAGGACAGTCAGCCCTTGCAGCCATATAGGTCCTTTAATACTAATTAGTGCAGATTTACAGAATCAAAAAGTAGTACCAAGAGGAAAACACTACTGAATGTTACAGATACCTCTTCACAGAATGTCATTGCAGTTAATCTATATCCACCTATCAGCAAATATTCTTTTACCGCACAATTTAAATCTTTACGCTCTTTAGCCTTCAACAGGCCTAGAGTAGATAAAGGAGCATCTCTTTTTTGCCGATTGACTTCCAAATCCAATGCATGATTTTCGTTATTGCTCGCACTTGAATCTACATTTGCACATAACACAAAATGAATTTACGCACGCCAGAAAAGTGATGGCTAGCTAATGACTGAAGTATTAAAAAGTTCTACAATCCCCATATTTGCTGCCAGGGATCCTACAAAGCCCACTAATTATGCAAAACAATTGCCAAAGAAAAGCAACTGCTGAAGAAATATAGGCATCAATTCCTGAACAATTGTATGAATATCTAGCATGACAAGCAGAAAAGAATATTCATATATGCGTAGTCAGGCAAGGTGGCCAACCTCACGGAATGCAAAAAGCGACAAAATGAATAGTTTCTTCATTATTTACCTTTACCATAAGAACCACACTGATAGTGAACCTAAATGAATCAGGTAGCCAGTCTTGACCATTTTGGTGTTTGTAATGATTCTTAGTCATAAATAGAGACTCTTTCAATCGAGCAGCATGCTAAAAAATTGTCATGTAAAGAAATTAAATTCTTTGAACATATAATTCACCATAAAAAAGAAAAAAAAAGGTTTAGTTGATTCTTTTGCTCTTTGTTTCTTTTTTTTTCCTCTGTAAAAAGAAAATGAATAAGAAAAAGAAAAGGCAAAGGCAAAAATAAAAACAAAATGAACAGGAAACAAAAGACAAAATAGAAAAAACATCAACCAAATAGAGCTTAAGTGTATCCATTCAAATAACAAACAAATAAGAAATTTTACCACTCAATTTATCCTGAGGGAGAGCTGATTTCCGTTGTAACTCAGTCTTTAGTTTCGTAATGTCTTCTTGAGCTAAACGCAATTCATAGTCACTGAGTGCTAACTTTTCTTCTATTGCTTCTTTCTCTTCTAGCAAACTTTGAGGGTCTGCAACTGAATTTCAAGAAGAAAAAAAAACAATATATGAAAGTTTCATCATGAAACCATCAGTAAGATTCGCTTATTCTAGGTCTAAATTGAAAATTGACTTTTATTCAAGGGCTTAGAGCATTATTAAAGTCCTAGACATATACGACACCAGCAATGAGCTTCAGATAAATTATTTCTTTAGGCAGATACCTTATCTCACATACCAGAAATTTCTGTATTTGATGATAGCTCAATTTGATCTCCATTTCAATTGGATATTATAGATTTATATCTTTTTTGCTTATCTTGAACGAGGTTTTCATAATTTGCTACTTTCTGCTAGTAATTCCAATATCACTGGAACCTACAAACTCATTCATTAATCATAACAGTTTCCATTAAATTCTACTTTATGGTTTGTAATTCCAATATCACTGTAAGTCAAAAGCTCATATGGTAATCATAATCACTAATTAAGTACCAATATCTTCAGCAAAAGAATTCTTTCTTTAACATATATATAAAATATGTATTGTATAGCAGGATGGTCAATACCTTTACAAACAAACGCAGTACGGTAGGTGTAAGCTGTAAGAGGTACCAATTCATACATATATACAAGCAGTGCCTTAATTTCTTTACCCTCTCTCAACTGGCAAGACACAACAAGTTAAATCTTTAAAGAGAAAGAGGAATTAAATAAAAGCAAATGCACCTCCAAGAGAGCTGTATCGAGAGATCTGATCAACAGGAAAATGGGAAGGATCGGAGAAGAATTCCTTCAGACGAATAGCTTGAGCGTCACGACCTTCTTCAAGAAGCTCGTGGAGTAACTCGAATGCCGTTAACAAGTAATTTTCTTCAAGTAGAAAATTCACCACAAAATTACACCGCGATGATCTATCTACATCCATCATCTGAGTCTGATCCTTCCGTTACATCAATCAATCTCCACTGCCTATCAACATCGGGATCCAATCGAATTCTCGTTGAGTAATTCAAATGCCGTTAACAAGTAATTCTCTTCAAGTAAAAAATTAGCCACGAAATAGCACAGCGATGATCTCACAACATCCATTATTTGAACCTGATCCTTCCTTTACATCAATATCACTCTCCACCGTTTATAAACATCACGATTTAATCAAATTCTTCTACCGAATCAAATTCTATTTTATTTGTTGTGCGAAATGGAAGCGCCTTGCAGAGTTCGTGTATTTTGAAAGTTTGATTGAGATGGCAGGGAGGAGATGGAGTTTTGATTTGGTGTAACAAGGAGTATTATATTGCTTGGGGAGACGATTAAGTCAGTTTCAACCTGATTGAATCAATTTTAGACATTGATTAAGATAGTTTTGTTGTTCAGTTATAGAATTTATAACTCAATCAACATATTCTAAATATGACAAGGCGTAAATCAAAATAAAGTAAAAAAAAAATCATTATATCATTACTACTCAAGGTATTTTGCTTGTAAACATTTACTATATAAGAGTATAATCAACCACAAACTAACCCATGACTCTACGATTTATTCATACAATCATATCAGTGACAATGAACTATTTGATATCACTCACTAATTGTTAGAGTATGCTCAAAGATCAATCATATGATGATTGTATTGACATATTTTGTTTATATAAAGACATTATCGTTATTTTCTTTTGTTATATTTTTGTGTATTGAATAAACTAAAAGATTATAATGTCCATATAATAATATGATTATTATTGAAAGATCCTTAGTTGAGTATTATTATGGGTATGGACAATAATAATACGTTTAAAGGCTAACATGTTGTTGATTGATGACAATGTGTTGTTATTGACATAGAGATGTCAGAATCAATGTATGAATATGTTGTTAGAGAATTACATATTGGATTGGCCCACTATGAGCATAGGTCTTGGATTATTATGTGATGGTCACAACATTTCTCATGGTGATAACTATATATATAATCCTCAGACTTGACATCATTAATATCTCAACATATATTGTTGTATGTTTTGATACATTTAAACATTCTCCGTAACTGGTTGCACTATAAAGACTGATATTGAACATATCATGATAGATGTAGTGGGGTGTGAATGATCAAGATAAGATTTGTCATTCATACATAATAGGAAATATATCATAAGCCATTTGATTGAGTGGGACTAGAAATGGATGGCCATGCTCGAATAAGTTGATATGAGATATCACAAATTATTCGTTCATTATAGTATACTCTAGATATCAAGAAATAATAGATGGACTATACAAGTGATACTATTTCAATACTTGTGTCTATTCTAGATATAAAGTACAAAAGGACATAATACATAAAAGAGTTAGTCACGAAGATGTTATGTTAAATCATGATTTCGTGTAACTTAGATGACAATGATATGTTGCTTTATGTCTTGTTTGTAATATTAGAATGGTTCTAATATTACTACTAATGTTACAATAACCTACAGGGTTACACACCCAAGGGTTGAGATGAACAAATTATAATAAGTTACACGTGTACAATTTTATTGTACTTAAATAAAAATATGTAATTAAGATTAATATATATGTATGATTTTAATTATCATGTATATGTTGAATAAATATTAAGAGAAATATAATTAATGTATTTAACATGTCCCGACTTTTTGTACTCATAGCAAATTATAAGGTCATTCTCCTTGGATTCTTCTTGAAGCCTTCTTTTCTTTGGAATCTTCTTCCTTTGTTGGACTACATGAATCTTTTGAATCTTTTGGCAAACATTGTCATTTCTTCATCCTCATCTTCATCATTTGAGTCACTCTTTTTTTGGGTGGATTTTAGAGAAACACCAATCTTTTTCTTCTTTTCTTCATCTTTATTTTCTTCATCTTCTTCTTCCTTTACCATCATTTCATGGGTAAGCAAGGATCCAATAAGCTCATCTAAGGTGAGAGTCTTTAGATTATTTGCTTCAACTATAGCGTCTTCTTGGATTGTCATTAGGCCTGTAAATGAACTGAACGTTCAGCGAACCGTTCATGAACCGTGCAGCGGGAAGTTCGTTTATTTGCGTTTATTTATTAAATGAACGAACATGAACAAGATTTTATGTTCGTTTAATTAAATGAACGAACATGAACATAGGTCTCGTTCGTTCATTTATGTTTGTGAACGTTCGGTTATGTTCGTTCGGTTATGTTCGTTTATGTTTGTTCGGTTATGTTCGCTTATGTTCATTCATTTATGTTTAACCCAATCTTCTTAAATCAATTTTGGTGACCAATTTGTAAGTATCTTAAAAATATGAATTAATCTGATATTCTGATGACCAACTCCATAATTAACCCAATTTTATTTAGAAAACCCAACAATATTAACATGGTTTAGTTCTTTTTGAACGATCCATAAGCTGCATACCCAGCACCGTCAACATCCATTGTGTCAAAACCCTATGTGACTACGCCACCAGCTGGTTATCCGATGAACAAAGAAGAATCCCAATTTTCAACTTCTACATAGCACGAAGCTAAGGACATGTTTGTTTGATCCCCAAGGATTAAGGTCGGCAATCACATGAAACACAATATGTGTTCATCTCGACTGTTGTTGAAGGAGAGAGGAAGAAAGAAAGTAAAGGAACGTTATGCAATCCCATATCAGTAGCAAACAAGCAGCTCGGGGTTGGTAACTTATATAAAAGAAGATGGGGAGAATAAGTTTAAGCATATTTGCAATTGGGGCAATGTCGAGCTTGAATCGGGCTTAAATCGAGCTCAGAATCGAGCTTCAATCAAGCTCTTAATTTTTTTTTGAGTTTGAGCCTTTTCGAGTTCGAGTCGAGTTTCAATATTATATTTCGAGTTCGATTCGAACTTGATAATTTTAAGCTCGCGAGTTTTTGAGTCGAGCTGACTTTGAAAGTTTTCGAGTTTGAGTCGAGCTCAGCAATACTCGAGCTTGACTCGGCTCATTTACACCCCTAGGTAGGGTCTCCAACGTTTATATTCGTTTATTTCGTGTTCATTTATATTCGTTTATTTATTAAATGAACGAACATGAACAAGTTATATTCCTTAATAAATGAACATGCACAAAAAAAATTTGTTCGTTTATGTTCGTTTATTTATTAAATGAACGAACATGAGCATACCTCCGTTCGTGTGCGTTCGGTTCGTTTACAGGCCTAATTACCATGACGTGGGAGGTTATATATCATCTTTCTAACGAGATTCTCATTATGAATATCTTCTCAAAAGCCTTTGAGACCATTGAAAATAACTGAAAATCGATCGGTCATGGATTTAATGTCTTCATCCGGTCTCATCTTGAAGTTTTTGTAGTTATGATTGAGAAGACTAATTTTAGTTTCTCTTACCTCATTTGTTCCTTCATGAGTAACTTCAAGTTTATCCTATATCTGCTTGGCATTGGAACAAGATGATAATCTCCCATATTCATCGGGGCCAAGTGCACAAAATAGAATGTGCATTGCCTTTGCTTTGAGTTTGAGTAATTTATCTCCTTCTTCACTCCACATCTTTATTTCTTTAGTTGGAGTAGAGCGAACTTTCATCAAGATGCTCCATGCTCCCAAATCACTTGCTTGAATAAAGAGTTTCATCATATTCTTCCAATAGGCATAGCTAGCTCTATTGAAGTACGGAGGCTTGTTGATAGGTTGAGAGTCACTAACAATTTTGAAATTTGATGTAGAGACCGTGGATGACTTGGATGACGATTGAAATCTTTTAGGATCTTCTCAAGAGGTGGTTAAACCTTCCAATGAGTCTAGCTCTGATACCAATTGTTGAGTCAATCGAATGAATGAAATAGCCAAGAGGGGGTGAATTGGCAATTAAAAATTTTGGTGGAAGCTTGAAAGTAAAATATAAACAAATGAACACAAGAATTTAGAGTATTTTGACTTTATCAACCAAAGTCGACTTCCACTACCTTAGCTATCCACACTAAGGATTTCCACAAATTCACTAATTTGTATCTACTTTTGATGATAAGGTGTAACCTTACAAATCCCTCAAGAATTATACCTCAAATTCTTGAGACACTCTCTCAAAGAGAAAATTACAAATTACAAACTTATATAATCCACACTAAGAATGTGTTTGCACAATTCAAGAAAATATAAGAATACTTGAGAAATGAATACAAATGAGTACAAGAAGTGTTCTTCGAAAGCAAAAAGAACATTGAAAAGGTGTTGACTTGATTTTTCTCAAATTTGTTGTTTTTGGCTTTCTTTTTGTCTCTTATCTTCACAAATGACTTGTGATCTTGTTTTTATACTCCTTCAATCAATTCCAACCATTTAAGTTGTTTTGGGAGTGAATAGAGCCATTGGGAGGTAGTTTCTAGCATTAAATGCAATTCAGAATCTTGTAGTATCGGTACTCAGTCTCTCAGTATCGATACTCCCTGCATTAAATACAAAATTTTGACCGTTAGGAAATTATAGCATCAATACTGTCACAAGGGTATTGGCACTACTATATTAATACTGGAATTTGACGGATTCAAAAACCAAAAATATAGTATCGGTACCACCACTAAGAGTATCGGTACTACTATTTTAAGTAGTATCGATATTGTATATAGTATCGATACCATTTTAGTATTATGTTTTGACAGTATCGGTACTGCCTTAGTAATATTGGTATTACTTCATTATTTTGGGCTTCACCATCGATATATGTATCGATACTTCTTGAACAATATCGATAATGTTCTAGTAGTATCAGTACTACTATACTTAAAAATCATTTTTGACTCGATTAAAGTTTGAAACCCTTAGAAAAAAAAATTATTTCCAGTATAGGACTCAATTTTTCGGTAAAGTGTAGAGTAAAATTGACCTTTTAACTTTAAAGAATAATTTATATATTCGAATGACTGAATAGAATATAATCTTAAAATTTGTAAAAATTATTTAATAATTTTTGGTATATTAAAATATCAAAGTGTTTTGTTAAAAGTCATATATTTTTCATTATAAAATTATTGGTTGTGCATTATATGCTCATATCGCTCCCCACGGATACACAAAAATTAAAATTTTAAATTATATTGAGAATACATATATACATATATATTGAGTGTGAGTCTCACTTTATTGAATATTTAGTGATTCAATTGTGGCATAAATTGTTTATGATTTTTTTATCATAAGAGAGAATCATCAGCTCGATGAAAAAAAAAACAAATGGATTATCATTTTATCCAAATCCTCATACACAATAATGTGAACCAAAAGTTCATAAAATAATTCATTACAAGTCAACTGCAATAAATATTTACGACTTAATGAGAATAATCAAGTTTCATATATTAACTAAAATTGCTTTAAGTTTGAATTTAAATATTAGAAGGATAACCTTTTATAGCAAATGAATGTAAACCATGCTTGAAGCATGATAGTTGAAATTAGTTCTAATGTCAAAATTTTTCGTAAATAAAAAATAGTATTGGATGGTTATATAATCGCGACGGGTGCTCCTAAAGAGACCTAAGACATAACTAATAATAGAATTCTACAAGAATTTTAGATACATAAAAAATAAATATAATAAAGAGATCTCGATAAATTATATCATTGCAAGAAAAAAAAGAAACTAAACAAAATTAGTTGATTCTAAATACGATAGATATGTACAAGGTTATGGAACAAAACTTATCTCATCAAAATTTTTCTTCACTCGTGATTTACAAAGGAATGGAGACATTGATGTTCAACAAACTAGATCAAGCGAAAATTTGATAGACTTATTCAATAAGATACTTCCTACTACTACATTTGTGACGTTGGTGACAGACTTTTTAAAGATCTTCAGTGATGCATATATGAGGAGTAAATACTAGGGATGGTAATTTCACCCACATTCGAGGGGTTTCGATTCGATCCAACCTAATCGGTTCGAATTTAAAAAAAAATTCAGGTTTGAGTCAGATTTTTTAAGGGGTGAAGTCGGATCGGGTTCGGGTAGAGGGTGAAAAAATTCGATCCGACCTAACTCGAGGATAATAATGTAACTTTCTTAAAATTTTATTATTATTTAAATTAAATCCTTAATTTGTGTCAGGTCGAGTCGAGTCAGATTTATACTTTAAAAAATTGGGTCGAGTCGGAGTTGGGTGAAGAATATATATTTTTTGGGTCGGGTCAGGTTTAGATGGAGGGTGCATATTTTCAGGTTGATTTGACCAAAAACCTAACCCTAACTCGACCTGTCGTCATCCCTAATAAATATAAATCACTCTCTTTTTCTCTTAATTAAGGTTTTGTCCCACTAAATTTTTTGATAATATTTCTAATGAAGCATCATATTATGTGTATTATGTACTTTTCACTTCATTAATATTTTTCAAAAAATTTTATTTTAATAAGATTTTAACGAAATACATTATTTTCATAGACATCTAAAGGTTAATATTATTAATATTTATTTATGTTAATGTTTATATTTATCAATAAGATAGAATTTTGATTTATTTATATCATGTCATTAATATCTATTAGTATTAAAGTTGTATATTTAGAGGTGGCAAATGGGTCATTCGGATTGAATTTGGGTCGAGTCATTTCGGGTCTAGATTAAATTTGGTTTAATTTTGTTTGGATACTATCGAATCTAGTTCGGGTATACGGCAAATCAAATCGGGTCGGGTCGAGTGATTATTGGATCGGTTGTTTTTAGGTTCGAATCAATATCGGATCGATTAATTTTTGGATCGGGTCAGGTTAATACCGGATCAGTTGATTTTTGGGTCGGGTTAATATCGAATCGATTAGATTTCGGGCCGGATCAATATCAGATCAGTTGATTTTTGGTTTATGTTAACCTTTAGATCAAGTCAATTCGAATAGAATTGGTTATGAGTCTAATCAAAATCAAATACATATAGAATAATTGATATATACTTGTAAAAATATGTCTTCTTATTTGTTAATTTTATCACTTAGGTTTAAATTTAATTCTCAATCGTTCAATATTTTGAATTAAACCATCATTTAAAGATGATAAATCGATAATTGGACACAAATACGATCCTATAGTACATGTTAGAATTTGTTATCAAAATTTTATATTAATCTCGTATGAAAAGTTTATCATGAGAACTATTTAATAAAGAAATAAATTTTTTTATTAAACATTTTATTTCCAATTATAAATTTAATATTTTTATTAAATATTAAAAAATAATGCATAACTTTATTTGTTAAATTTTAGTCGTAACATAAGTAAACTTTATATTATTTTTATTATAAATCTAATATTTTTATAACAAGTAAGATAAATAAACTTTATTTATTACTGTTTTCAATTTTAAAATTAGATTCTTACTTTTATATTCCTCTTAAAGTTTCTATTATTTTATTATAAATATAATATTTTTAATAAATTATCATTTTTATTTAAATTAATTTATTTTTGAAAATAATTTTTATCATTTAATAAGTTTTATCAATTTCAATATGTACGGGTTGCTTTTGGGTCGGTTAAATTCAATTTGGGTTACTTTCGGATCGGGTTAAAATTCGATTTGGGTTATTTTCGGTTCGAGTTAATTTCAGCTCGGGTTGCTTTTGGTCTAAGTTAATTCCGGTTCTGGTTGATTTCGGTTTCGCTAAATTTTGGGTCGAGTATGATTCGAGTATCGGATCAAATTTGATTATCATGTTCGAATTAATATCGGATATTGGGTCGGATAAATCAATTCGGATAATCGGGTTTAGGTCAAATTTATCTGATCTATATATATTATTATATATACTACCTATGACTATAAATATAAATGTTAATAAAGTCTTCATCACACTCCACGTCTTTTTTTTCCATACATCTTCGTGTTCTTTCTTTATTCCACAACATATAAATATATTTTAATAATTAATATGTTTATTAAAATAATATTTAAATATATTAATACTAAATAAATAAAATAATACTATTTTATTTATTTATATTTGAAAATAAAAATTGATCAAATATTAAGAAAATAATTAATATTTTCTTTATTCCACAAGATAAAATACTTCACATAAAATCAAAAAAATCAAAAAATAAATTACATTAAGAAAAATCAATCACCAAATAAACATTTTGGAATGAGAAAAACATTTTTTTAAAATCAATTACGATAATCAAATACTAAAAAATGTGAAAAGTATTTTCTTAAAATTAATTATTGTTGAGAAGTGTGTATAACAAAGAATATACACAGTAAAGAATTGCATAGATTCATATTAGCTAGTACACTGCTTTTATAACAATGGTTTAGCTAACCATTAACCACCTAACAAACTAACTGACTTAGCTAATCAACCTAACAGACTAACCACCTTTACATGCATCAGTCTAACATTCCCCCTGCTCTTCCTTTTCTCCTTTTGACAGCAATCTAACATTCCCTCTATTTTTCCTTCTTGATGAAAAGATGAACAATTGAATCGAAAGTGCGAATGCTTCCTTCCGTTCACTTGAATCGAAAGTGTCGATACTTCCTTTCGTTCTTCTTGAATCGAAAGTGTCGATGCTTCCTTCCGTTCACTTTGAATCGAAAGTGCTAATGCTTCCTTTCGTTCTTCTTATTCACCTTCATTTCTTCCTTCTTCACCCTCTTTTACAAGGTTCCTTGACATACTTTTTTTTCCTAATCAAGAGTTAAAGTTGTCCACCTAGAATTCTTTGTAGAATCCATACAAACTCCTGTTTGAGCTAACAAAGCCCATGTTTCAGAATAGTAATAGCTAGATATCACGAGAAAAAAAACACGCCTAGTAACATCTAAATTGCAACGTTCTTGATATGAGATAATCGAGCTTTGCCATCTTCCCATCTCAGATGGGCACCAATCTACTGCAGTAAGTTCACCATGGTGATTCTTCAAGATGATAGGCTCCGCTTGAGGCTTGTTCACCTTCCAAATATGAGCATTTCCTTTGCTGGAACCACTTAGTATGTAGTCTGCGTCTGAACTGATTGCTGACTTCACATAAAAAAAAACTCTATTTGGCATCCAGAGAAAGTTTGCATCGGGCCCTTATCAAGCTGAACTATATTATACAAGTATATCTTGTTGTCCATGCATGATGTTGTTAGAAACACTCCTTTTGAGTCCTGGGACAAGCTAGATATACCCTTTTTAGATGCAACCTCTGGTTGGGGACATGCCTGAGTGACATGGGATTTCAGTTTCCTTGTATCCCAGAACTTCACAACGCTGTCTGCAGCTCTAGACATAGCAATGGAAATGTCATCTTTGAGATAAAGAACTGAAGTAATGGTTGCAACAGCAGGCTTGCCACGTCTACCCCGCCTTGCTTGAGATGAAGGATGAGCTCCTTTGACCAGAATAGTTGGTGCAAGGCAAACTTCATCACTTCTACTTCGGGAGTTGATCTTGCATCTTAGATCCCAAACGGCAAAGGACTCATCTCTCGAACCAGAAACAACTAGATCAGAATTAGTAGAATGAGAACTCAAACATTTTACACTTCCTGTGTGCAACATTAAGACTCCAGTGCATTTCTTTTCCTGAGCATCCCATACCTTTATAGTTTGATCCCCTGAAGCTGTTAAAATGTAACTATCATCCTTCATCCAGCATACATCAAATATGGCATTTTCATGAGCAACCCATTCACTGATTCTTGCTTTTTCAGTAGTTCCCTGGTGTGATGCAGCGGTATCTTCCACTATATGAATCCCCTTCGTTTATCTGACAGCATGAAATGATTTAGTCATCGTACGCCGGCGGCCTTCCATTTTAAGCGGCGGTGGAAACGGAAGCCGGTGGCAACGGAGGAGGAGGACGACGAACTCCATGCAGCGACTGTGAATCAGCAGCAGCCATGAACACTGAAACTTCTTGCAGCAGAAACGATTTCTCCAGGACTTATGGCGATTGATACCATGTTGAGAAGTGTGTATAACAAAGAATATACACAGTAAAGAATTGCATAGATTCATATTAGCTAGTACACTGCTTTTATAACAATGGTTTAGCTAACCATTAACCACCTAACAAACTAACTGACTTAGCTAATCAACCTAACAGACTAACCACCTTTACATGCATCAGTCTAACATTCCCCCTGGTCTTCCTTTTCTCCTTTTGACAGCAATCTAACAATTATGAGTATCAAACATACCTTAATTTTTTTTTCGAGCAAGAATATAATTTGACTCAAGTAGAAAGATTTTAAATAAAAATTGAGTTATAAAATATGATTCGTCAACTCAAATAGCTTAAAAAATTTTAACCTGATGCGATCGAATGCTCACTTTTACCGACAAAATGCAGAAATAAAGGAGATGATGTTGCATACCAAGCCATTTTATAAGGTCCCGAATGAATATGATGAGAACACAATGGGTTTTGCCTCTACTTGTATTGCTCTCTAAATCACCGTTGCCTTATTTCAATTTCCGATATGTTTATACAAATGATTCCTACTTATAGGATATTGTCTTATTAAGTCTATCGACTATTAAAAATTATAAAATAATCCTTTAATTATAGGTCATTGTTTTGTTGAATCCATCGACTATTAAAAGTTACAACATGATCATCTGACTATTCATATATTCTATACTTATATTTTTTTCATTAAAAATTGATGACATTTGCATGTACATTAACATGCTGAATAAAATATGTTAAAATATAATTTTAGAATCTCAAACAATTATACAACTCAAATGATTTTAGGATTAGATTTTATCATATCTCAACCAACATGTTAACGTCCAGTTCAGACACCCGTCAACTTTTTAACATAAAATGACGAGTTTGAAATATATGAATAATAAGACGACTATTTTGTAAATTTTAATATTCTCGAGATTCAACGAAACAATATCCTATAATTAGAGATCATTTTGTCATTTTTAATAATTAAAGGATTTAACAAAATAACATCCAAAAAGATCACTTATGTGCTTTACTCTACATAGCTCCTATTTAGTGTTAAATATAAATAAAATTAATAGAAGTAAATGAAAAATATTCGTTGAAAAAAAACACACCATAAACAACTGAAACATGTTTATAGAACTCACGAAAAATGCCATCACCGATGAGGGAATTGAGAAGCGTGGCGCCACTTCGATCATTACTTTCTGGTTTGAATAATTCTCTTGGAGTTTTGTCGTAAAGATGGCGAACCATTTTTTGAGCACTGAACAAGGACGCCACAACCACGGGGATGGCCCCATGCCTGTTCTTGAAAGTCAGAAGATTGTCGTTTTTCTTCTCCATCACCTTCACCATATCCAAGCATTCGTTGATGGTAGCGGTGTCGTTTTCAGTGTATCTAAACTATCATTTTCAGTCTATTTTAATATTTAAACTTTTAATTTTTTTAAAATCGTACTTAATATTTAATTTTTGTTTCATTTTACTACCCGTTAAAAACTTAATGTTAAGTTTTGAAAAAAAAAGTTTAGGTACTAAAATAGACCAAAATTAATAGTTTAAATACTAAACGTGTTAAGTTTTCAATGGTAGGGTACTAAAATGAAAAAAAAAACTAAAATTAATGTATGATTTTGAGAAAAAAGTAAAAATTTAGATACTAAAACAAATCAAAACTGATAGTTTAAATACTAAATAGATAATTTACCTTTTTTTAGAACATTTTGATAAACCCATTGAATACTAACGGTTATTATTGATAATAAAAATTGTACCAAAATGAAACGGTATGACCTTTTTTTATTTTATTTTTTTGTTATTACGCCTAATTACCTTGATGGAGCAACAAGCCACTACCTTGTGGCAGTGGGGCAGGACGCTTTTCGGCCAAGCGTCCCCACTCGTATTTGGCTGATTCATCTGCTCGGAACTGAGCAATAGTGTGAGCCCCGCATGAGATTTGAATGGCATGCAATGCCTTTGCATTTTTAACCCACAAATCGTATTCTTCTGTACCCGGCCTCGGTGGTGGTGGTGCTTCATCATCTCCCCCTCACTATGCCCCAAAGCCCTTCCGATTCAGATAGCTTTTTCGGACATTCCTTCCAATTCTCATAGTTCTCTTCGCTCAGTTTATCATTAACAATGCCTGTAAATGCCATACTTGCTACTGCATCACAACAAAGAGGTAAAACAAAACAAAAAACTGGGAAATTCATTATACTTTTAAGTCATAGATGATGAACTGATGATACTTACAAGGAAGGTTGCTGATGAGTTTGATTCAGTAAGTGGAATATGGGTGATTGTGACCTATATATATATATATATATATATATATATATATATAAGCCACAGATTCTTCTGACATTTTACTTTGCTTCATCTGTTATAAAAATGGCATGTATCCAACTTTGATTAGAGTGCAAGCAATGCTTAGCTTCTTTTCTGATATTCAACTTATGCTTCTTTAATCACTCATATACAACTAGAATATTAAAAAGATAGAATTAACGTGAAACACATGAAGATTAAGAGAAAAGAAAATAACTCATCAAATTGCTTGCCAAGACAACCCTCCAATATTTCAAATATAGTCCTTGTGTTAAGCTTTTGTTAGAAAGTGCCAACTAAAGTTGAATTGATTTTTTTAAATATTCTAGGTGATTATAAGTATTATATGTTCAAAATCTGTTTTTTAGTTTTATGTCAATGTTAACCTATAAAGCATTAATAATGCATAGAATAGAGCATGACTTTTGGTGAATGCACCGTCGAGCAATCCTAATCAATCAAAACATATTCTTCTCCAGCAAAGTACGTTGATATAGAAAACATTGGATAATTAACTGTTTGCTTGAGATTGGTACAATTTTCAAAAGAGTCGGCAATCCACACAAATATGTACAAAAAACAGCAATGAAAATCTTCTTCATCAGTCAAAAGAGTGCATTTGATTTCTTGCTTCAGTTTCTCATATGTAATCTCCAGGAAACTTATCCCGGAAAAGCTCTCATTATGCTTATGTTTCATCAATGAATTACAACAACATCAAAGTATCTTGTTCATGCCGTTGCCACAGTTGAATTCCATGTTCCGCCGATCAATGTACCAACACTCTCCCCTTAATTGCTTTCGCAATGTTTCCCGGTTTTGTTAAGTTGAAGACAACAACTGCATTGAAGGAAATATACTTAAGTTAATGGCTACTTCCTTCAGCTATTGCTCATTGGGCTAACTCGAAAACAGATTACAAACGCTCAAACGTACCGGGAATGTTATTTTCTTGGCACAGAGTAATGGCGGTCATGTCCATCACTGAGAGATCTTTTGAAGTCACCTCATGATAAGTCAGTGTGTCATGAAGCCGGGCATTTGGATTACGCCTAGGATCATCATCATAAACCCCATCCACATTTGTGGCCTTCAGCACAACTTCTGCATTGACTGGGAAAACAAATAGAACATAAAAAAATTTTATTCCTAGTGGTAGGGTTATATATATATGGCTTAAAAAGTGACAATGGCACGGATAATTTTCCCCTCAACTCCCGATACCGTATTTTATAACTTATTAGTATGCATTCAGATGGAAGGAAAAATGACTCACTTTCTGCACATCGAAGCGCTGCAGCAGTGTCGGTGGTGAAGAACGGATTACCAGTTCCTGCTGCAAAAATGACGACCCTCCCTTTCTCTAAATGCCTCACAGCCCTTCTACGTATATATGGTTCTGCAACCTCTGACATATGAAGTGCGGTCTGGACACGTGTTGGGATGCCGATGCTCTCCATTGTTGCTTGAAGAAATATAGCATTCATTACAGTTGCTAACATTCTAGAGGGAGAAAAGGGATAAAAAAATACACATAAGAGAAGATTTACACAATGTAGCTAGGCCTAATTATCTTCTGCAAAAACTATAAATGGTCTTTTAAGGAAACACAATTTCTGTGCAAAGCCAGAAAGACTTCTAAAACACTTAAAAATTGGATCAAATAAAATATTTACCCAATGTAATCGGCAGATGAACGTTCAAGTCCACTACACCCAGCCCAAGAGGATCCACGAAAAATATTACCCCCACCAACCACAATTGCAACCTGAAACAAGCATTAAGTTGGTTAAAGAAACAGAAAGAATGCTGTCTCCTCTATACAACCACTAAAAGAGGATTCTAAAGGAGAAAGAAAAGGACATGGCCATGGAACATATAAATGAAAGAAGGGGCTTCAGACTAGCCTCAATACCCAGGCGAGTCACTGATGCAACCTCCCTCGCTATAGCCATTGTAATCTGCATTCAAGCGAGCTTCACACTTCAGCTATTGTGAAGAAAAGAAACAATACTAAGAATAAAACAAGTATTCACATCACAACCTTCGGGTCAATGTTTTTGAGTGTGATCTCCCGCTAATGCTTCTCCACTTACTTTAAGCAAAACCCTTCGCCATTTGTAAGATGAATTATCATTCATTTCCATTCCAAAGAGAGCCAGAGATGACATGTGGTTGTGCCTGTTCAAACAATATAACCAAGTGCTTAGGAGGGTTTCAAAGGACTCCAATTAATTGTTCGAAAAACTTGAGCAGTTGATTAAAGAAACAGAAAGAATGTGGAGTCCTCTATTAAACTACAGCCACATGTATGGATCAAGAATTTCAATTCAGTAACTTTGAAAATAGCAATAAGAAATTAAACTCAAGCATGAAAGACTATCATATCATCCTTGATACACTGAAAAAAAGGAAAAAGAGAAAAGGCGAGGCTAAAAATTTTGATTCATTAACCAAAGATTCCCCCAAGGAGAAAATCGATGTCACAAGAATTAAATAGGAGGTTCTTAAAAAGATATCACACTAAAGCAACCAGCTTTTATATATAGCTCAAGATTAATAACTATTCGCTAAGTTAAAATCACAGCTCTACATGCCTTTTCACTGCTAACAGAACCATAAAATATAATACAGATAGAGGGAAATTTCTAGTAGCTAGGAATTAGACTAATTCAAAGATTTAAGGAAAATGGAGAATAACCCTCAAACAAGTAACCCAAATCAAGAAAAGAAATTTAGAGAATTAGAGGGAATTAATGAAAGTGTCAATGCTTGGAAATATAATACTGATTTCTGAACAATCTGAACTGCCCCTGAAATTAACAGCTAACTAACTACTTGGCTAATTAAATCTTCCTCAAATCAAATGCATTAAATATGCTTAACATACTACAACTGTCAGTTTTGGCATCCAACTGATACAATATGAGTCCAATTAATATATTATAGCAGCTGAGAATAATTTGATTATTAGGATTTGGAATACAAGGCAATGGACTCAGCTTGCACAACTAAAGTCCACTACAGGGCTTTTCTTGATAGGGTAGAAAGAAAATTAAACAGTAAAAAAGTGGAAAGTTTCATAGGTGTGCTTGGTAGACAAGATGGAAAAGTTTCATTCATTGCTTGGTAGAATTGAAAAACGAGAGGAAATAAATAAAGCTTTTGAAAACAACATAATTTTGAACTAATTTATATCTCCCACATTTGACCTCCTCTTTTCCCCTTAAACTAAAATGATTTGTTTTTACACACGAGGATGTAAAATGATAATCACCCTCGTTTTCCTTCTTTTCACATCTCTTTCTACCAAGCACACTCGAAATATTTTCTTTTTACTTTTTCAATCCCTCTCTTCATCCTTCCATTTTTCCATTCAACCAAGCAAAAAAGCCTAAATGTTAGTTTTCCTTGCAACCATATTTCATCATCTGCTTTTACATGACTCATAGTAACTGAAAAAGTATTTGATCGAAACTGACAGATGTTAGCTGAAGAGTAAATCCATTTTCACAGTACATGAAAATAGTCTCCACTCTCCGCCCCGGTGACTACTGATATCCAATACAGAAGTGAAAGGATTTGAAATTTTCATCCTCATAGAAGTTGCCCACTTGCTATCAAAACAATACTAGAATTACAAACATATATTGAAGATTACAGTAAATTCTAACAATTACTGGGCATTCGATTGAGTCAAGTTAAAAACTTTTGAATTATTTGAGTTAACCAGCCTTATAATTAAAAGGTTTATAACCATGTATAATATACATATATATTTCGTTCATATTTTTTCATATATGATATACATATAGCATGTAAAGTTGCGATACTCGACTTAAACTTGAAAATCATCCCACTAATTATTAAAAAATTTGAGTTACTGGAATTATATTTATAACTCAACTCCGACTTAAATTTTTCAACTTCGAATTAAAAAAATCAATTTTTCAAATCAAATCGAGTTTTGCTCACTACCACACCAAAATTCAAAGCCCTAAACGAAGTCTCAACACTTTATAGGCATATTCACAAACAATGAAAAGACATAACCAAAAAGGAAATAAATCCTCTATACAGCTGGAAAATACCTCAAGTTCATGGGGTCTGGGAGTGAGGAGGCACCCATATCAGAAGAAGCAGAACAGTTGATAGCCAACCCTCTAAATGAGCTGAGCTGGTTCATAATTAAGCTACTTTGGTGATGGGGTTTTACAGGAGATGAAGATGAAGAGATACTAAAGCGCACGATGGGTAGAACAGAATTGGAGGCTGCCATGAATAGAAATGAGATTTTGGTTGCTCCAAAAACCAAACTGCAATGTGTTTGTTCAAACTGGTGCCGCCAAAAGGATAAGCTTCGGCTGCTCTACTCTGTTTTTTTCTTTCTTTTCTTCACATAATATAGAGAGGTTAAGAATATTTTTGTGTTGGCTTTCATCCTTAATTTCAAAAATCGATGGGATATTTTAATAATGGTTTAAATATATATTTGACACTGGAATTAGACACTTCTGTTAAATTGATACTTCAATATTTTTTTATTTCAAATTGGTATTTGAATTAGACACATTCTTTTAAGTTGATACTTGAAAGAAATTTTTACTCTCAAATTGGTATCTGAACTTTAATTTCATCCCATGTCTTTTGCTTTTAGATCTTTTTTTACAAATTTTAAAATTAAATATATGATAATATTATCATTAACATGTGATATAATCTTATATTATCACGTTATTAAAATTTAATGTTATTAATAAAAAAAATGAAATTAAAATTAAAATAATAATCTAAAACTAAAATTTGAGATTCATGAAATAATTATCTTTAATTAAAAAAACATAAATAACTCAATTAAATAGGTAAATTTCTTTATGCAGAAAAAAGTATAAGCGCCCAAAAATTTATAAACAATTTTAATTTTACAAATAATAAAATCTTAAAAAATTAATCTAAGATAATCAAAATTGTTGTATTTTTTCTCGACCTTCTCCGTAAATCATATCTTTAATGTTAATTTTGTGTCTATCGAACTTCGAAATCTTTGAAATTTCATATCTTCTAGTCGGTTATAGTCTATTGATACGATTATTAACATGCTTATATTATCTATCAACTCAATTTATTATATAATAATTATATATATTTATTTATCTACCTACAAATAATAATCATCACCATCATAGATCTTATACAAACACTAAAAACATACATATAAATCATTATATAAGATCAGAAAAGGATATCTCTCTTTTGTTCATCATTTTCTTCAACTCGCCTATTTTCTCTTTTTCATCCATTGAACAACCATTTTCGATTATTCGCCCAAACAGAAAGGAAGAACTATCAAAATCTACCACAACATATTTCTCCATCAACAAAAAAACTAAAAAATTAAACACAAATTTGAACCCGAAGATCATATCAAATCTTTAAAAAAATTAAAATCGAACCAATAAAAAAATCAATAAGCATTGATGCCCCTTGATATGAATAGTAAATAATTTGATATAATTTAAATATATAAATATGTATCATATCAAATCATCAAAAACAATAAATTAAATATGAAAGTGTAATTGGATCTAATTATATATTGAAATCTTTGAGTCTTTTGATTTTGATTGTTCAATAAAATATGTTATCTCTTATAGTAAAAATTCTCATACGGAGAAAGAAAAAAAATATAAGTTGACCTATTTATTGGGGTCACTACCTTTTTCACTCATCAAATTATAAATACGTATAATATATACAATTTAATTTCATGATATTTTAGTACCTATAAAATATGTAGTATAATTAATAATTTCAATTTATATCATATTTTATAATAATATTATATATATATATATGGGTTAGAATTTCCTTACACTATGTAAAACTAATAAGTTTTACATCAATTTATAGCCATTAGATTTAAATATATAAATGAATTAGATTCAATTAAAATTTATAAGTCATAAATAAATATTTCTTTAACTTACAGTAAAATAATATATGATTTATGGTTTAAAATTTAAGCTTTAGGGTTTGGAATTTAGAGTTTAGGGTTTAGGGTTTAGGGTTTGGGATTGAAGTAAAAAATGATATTGTTTACTGTGAGTTGAAAAATATTTATTTATAGATTAAAATTAATCTAAATTATTTATTTATTTATTTAAATCTAATGACCATAAATTAATGTAAAAGTTATTAATTTTATATAATGTAAGTAGGTCTAACCCTTTATATATATAAACCTTATCAGAAAGGAAATATATTTGATGTGTGTTCACGTACAAATCTGTTTACATTAACATTAACTATGAACCTAAGATTTCATATAATTGACAAGGAAAATGTCAAAAAATGGTAACATCAAAGCAACTGCTAACTGAGCTTTACACAAGTTCACCAAAAAAAAAAAAAGGTGAATCGCTTTGATAACTTCTTTACTAACAGATTCAAGACTCCTGGTGCACAGTCCTATAGCCTAACAGGCAATCCGTAGTTGTGGAATGTCCTGATTGTTCCATTCCATCCACCGGCAACAATCACGAGTCCCCATGTCTCCGGTAGGCTCGTTTGACTGCCGGCACTATTACGACGGATTTGGCGGTGGTGGTCATATGTATAACTCTCATGTTCCACACCTGTTGCATCCCACAAAGGAAGCTTTTCTTCTGGCCATGTAGCAGAGCCCTTGGATGATCCTGACCCATCATTGGAGAACCAATTACCGATGGAAACACCCTCTATTCGACCGTCTCTCAGTGCCGATGCCCCCAGAACCGTTATCATCCGTGTGACTCTGATCTAGAGCCTGGCCTAACCAAGGTATTGCGACGGATACATCTTCGCAGAAGAAATGCTCACAAGAACGAATAGATTTTGTATGTTTGGATGTTTGGAGACACAAGCCATTGTAGTTCCAGATATAAACACGACAGTCTTCTCCAACCGAGATTATATGTTTCCCGGTCGAAGTAAACGATGCCGACAACTGAATTCCGGACTTTGGCAGCCCTGCATGGATTCAATACAACTATTAGTTTATGAAAATTGTAGCATTGACAGGCTGCACATTCACAAAATCATAAAAAATATAACATAACCTTCAACTTCAAGCGTAGTGCATAAGTCATGATAATATTAAATATTCAATGCTTGACTAATATCTCTACTTTATCTTCAATGGATGTGCAGATTCATTAAGATATCTGAAGTAGTAAAAGGAGAAAGATGTGCATATTAAAGAAGTTATCCATATGTCTTCGAATCAGTACCTTTAAATTTACGAACCATATCTACTCCGTCGAATATCCGGAGTTTGGAATCTTCGCAAGCTATCATAACTGTGTGTGATTCATCCTGGGAGAACTGCAAGTAGGATTGAAACTGATTAGTACCGAATGAAAGTATTAGTATAAATAGAAGCAATGGCTTTAGTGCGAAACCTGAATGCTAGTAATTTTGTTGCCAGGGGTTTTCTTTCTGCCATGAATATGCATCTCAGCCTGCAAACTGACACCGATGCCTATTGCACGGAAAAGAGAAGAAGAAGAAAACTCAGGCCGTGCCGGAAAAAGGATGTGATGACCGAACATCTACAATTAAATAATATGATAGAACTCTAATTAGCAAGAAATTATTACCTGATGCTTCATAAAAGTGGCAAGTGCCTGCAATGGAGCCAACTACAAATTCCTGCTAGAATAATGAAAGGACATGAAATGATTACTATGTCTACAAGTTATGAAAATGCAAAAGAATCTTTGTTTTAGCAGATGAACATTGATTCGAGTGTTCAGAACCGCACGGACCTTGCCGTCTGGCCGGTAACATATAGCAGTTATAATGTCCCGCACATCCACCCAATGAACAACTCGCTTCTCGGTGACTCCCCAGATCCTTACTTTTCCATCTATCGAACCGGCGATGAAGTAATTGTGATTTATTGGATTGAACTGAATGCATGTGACTGTTTCCATACAAAGAAAAAGCATGGTTCAGAATTTAGACTATGGAATTATTCATTTCAGAGAAGACAGGGAATCTAGTTGTTTCATCGTTACCGTAGTTATTATGATGAAAAACATTTAGACATCGATCGCAGCCAACTTGCCTCAGACAAACAGTTTTATCCATGGATGAAGAAACAAGAAACTGCAACAACAAATTGATTTAGCATAACAAAACAACAAAAATGAAGGTCTAAACACACTTCTAGGCTTCTATTGACTCACATTTGCACTGGACCATGCAAGATCTAAAACATCACTGGAATGTCCATGAAACTCTTGCGTTGGTAGCTCCTCAATCTGGAAAATCTTATTAGGGATAACAACTGGTGATGGGAGCAACTTTGTTCTGCCAAAACTCAACTTTCCTTTGTTCATTTTTCTAATTAAACTGCCCTCTGCCATGAAAGGTTTACTAGAGGCATCTTTTGAGGTGACACGCCATATACGTACGACCCCGTCTTCACCACCGGTTGCCAAATACTGACCATCTGGACTAAACTTCATGGCCCAGATGAAGCCCTTGTGAGCCTGTATTTCTTGTCCCGTAGAAAGTGCAGTAAACTCCATGCACCCTTTCTTGTTAGGCTCAACCATCATTTTCTTTGAAGTATGTACTACTTTGGTACCATGTTTTGATACATTAGATGCACATCTAGTTTCTCCTCCTTTCCTCATGCTCAACAAGTGTTTCCACCATTTCTTGAAATTTTTAGAGTTAATTTCGCATTCATCCAAATGAGCTTGAACCTCATTCTCACTCTCTAGAGCTAAGTTCATCCCATGTTCTGATTCATCAACCAAAAGATTGGCTTGACTAGTCATCTCCCTCTCACAACAATCCGAATTTCCTTGGACATTGTTAACGGATAAAAAGGAAGAACTCGGAACAGCACCAGTGCACTCTGCAATCCTCTTTAAGTCCTTCATACTTGATGACTCTGCAAACTCAACCAGATCCATCGATTGAAGAAAACGTTCACGTCATTCCTTCACACTCGACGGATCGTTCATCCAAACCCCATACTCTAATTCTTCAGCAGACAAGCAATCCAAAGAATCAAAGAACACGTCATCATCTTCTCCCACATAAGACCTCAGCATGTCTTAAGACCAATGTTCCACATCAAAACCACAGTAAAATACAACACAAAGAAGATTCCTAGAACCCCTTTCATACCTTACAAATCCCCAATTCACGGACCATAATTTACTCTCTTGATCATGTAAAATAATGGGATTGGAAGGAAGAAATTCAACTGAATAAACAATTCTAAAAACATGGATAGATACGAGGAACTAACTCCAAGTCCAGCAAAGCCTATTGCGGAAGACGGCTATCGGATAGAGCAAAATCGCAACTGATAATTTGAAAAAATACAAATGAAGATAAAAGAGACACAAAATTTACGTGGAAAACCCCTAAATAATATAGGGTAAAAACCACGGGCAACGATAGAAGAATTTCACTATGAGAAAATAGGAATTACAACTTCTCTCAATCGACCAAGGAGAAAACAATGATAATTCTCTCTTGATAAAAAGGAGAAAACAACTCTCAAGAAACTCTCTAAATTCTCTCTAGTATTAGAAGAAAGCTAGAATGCTTTGGGATGGTTTTGAAGCCAAATGGGATAAGGTATTTATAGCTAAATCTTAAGGACTTAATCTTATAAATACACTAAAGTTTAATGACTAAAGTTTGTAATTTGACCATATAAAAAATCAACAAAATTGGCTTTTAATAATTTTTTTTCAAAGCCACTGGTTGCTTAGCAGCCCATGTGGTTTGATTTTTCAACAATCTCCCACTTGAAGATTTGATTGGAACAATCATATCTTCACACCATTCTTTCTACCTTGTACCATCATGTTACTTACGTATCTGATACAGGTAAATTTATCAGCATTGATTGTTTTCGTCATGAAATCTGATATGTTGTCTTTGGTATGGATCTTCTGCATATCTATCGTCCCTTCTTCCACCTTTTCACGAATAAAATGGTATTGAACTCGTATGTGCTTTGTCCTTTAATGAAATGCTGGATTCCTTGCTAGATGCAAGGCGCTTTGACTGTCACAAAATAGAGAGATATACTCTTGATTGTGCCCAAGCTCCTCCAATAACATCTTCAACCAAATTGCTTCTTTACTGGCTTGTGTAATTGCTACATATTCTGCCTCTGTTGTGGATGTAGCCACAACTGACTGTAATTTTGAAACCCAGCTTACAGCTCCACCAGCAACTTTGAACACATATCCTGTAGTAGATCTGCTTTTATCCAAATCCCCTGCATAGTCAGAATCTACATACCCATTGATTAGTAAGTTTGATCCTCCATAACATAATGCAATATTTGAGGTCCCTTTGATGTATCTCAGGATCCTCTTTATTGTATTCCAATGCTCTTTTCTTGGATTTGCCATGTACCGACTAACCACTCTCACTGCTTGTGCAATGTCTGGTCTTGTGCATACCATAGCGAACATTAAACTTCCCACTGCTGATGCATATGGTACTCGAGACATCTCCATCCTCTCTTTTTCACTGCTAGGACTCATACTGGAGGATAATTTGAAGTTAATAGGAAGAGGGGTAAAATTGGCTTACAATCTTGCATGTTGAATCGTGACAAGATCTTCTTCAAGTAATTCTTTTGTGAAAGCCAAATCTTCCTATTACTTCTATCTCGGTGAATTTGCATCCCTAGAATCTTGTTTGTTGATCTCAAGTCCTTCATTTCAAATTCCCTAGCCAGTTGTGCCTTCAATTCTTCAATATGATCTTTGTTGGGTCCTGCAACCAACATGTCATCCACATACAACATCAATATAACAAAATCGTTATCACCAGACCTCTTGAAATAAGCACAAGGATCTGCATTAAGTCTGTTATATCCAAGGCACATAATGAAGGAATCAAATCTCTTATATCAATACCTCAACACCTGCTTTAGACCGTACAGAGATTTGTTCAACCTGCAAACCAAGTTCTTCTTTCCTTTTTCTTCAAAACCTTCAGGCTGGAACATATAAATCTCTTCTTCAAAATTTCCATGAAGAAAATATGTTTTAACATCTAGTTGCTCTATATGTAAGTTCAATGTAGCACACATTGCCAAAACTACTCGAACTGTTGTTAGTCGAACCACATGAGAAAATATTTTCATTGAAATTAATACCTTCTTTTTGAGCATATCCTTTGACAACCAGTCTTGCACGATACGTCTCAACTTGATCATCACCATTTCGCTTGATTTTGAAGACCCATTTATTACCAATTGGCTTCCTTCCTTGTGGTAGTGGCACAAGATCCCATGTATTATTTTTATGAAGGGCTTCAATTTCTTCTTGCATCGCCATCATCCACAGTGAAGCATCTGAGTTGTTTATTCCCTCCTGGTATGTTGATGGCTCATCGTCCTCTGTTAAAAGGTTGTATGCAATATTACCTTCTATAACATAATCTGAGTGCCAATTGGGACATCTTCTCACACGATCTGATTGATGAGTTGTTGGAACTTCATAATTCTCTGGTTCTTGTTCATCATGTGCTGGTTCTGCTTCAAAAAGAATCTCCTTGTTCAATCTCATTTTCCACATGTATCTGTGTAGTCTCTGACTTTTCAGTGCTATCATCGTCTTCTTTTCTTTGTAGTTTATCCTCTACAAAGATAACATCCCTGCTGATGATCACTTTGCGGGCAGTGGGATCCCACAAGCGATACCCCTTTACACCATCAGTATACCCCAAGAATTTGCATTTTCTGGATTTTGGATCCAGCTTTGAAATTTCTTAGGAGTTGTACATCACGTACACAATACTTCCAAATACATGGAGGTTTGAATAATCTGCTGGTTTACCAGTCCACATCTCCATTGGTGTCTTCAGCTCTATTGCAGTTGATGGAGCTCGATTCACTAAATAACAGACGGTATTGACTGCTTCTGCCCAGAATGATTTTTCTAGGCCTGCATCCCTCAACATTGCTCTTGTTCTTTATAACAAGGTTCTGTTCATCCGCTCTGCCACTCCATTTTGTTGAGGAGTGTTTGCTACTGTGAACTGTCTTTTGATGCCTTCTTTCCTGTAAAAGTCATCAAATTCTTCACTTGTGTATTCTCCTCCATTATCTGTTCTGAAACACTTGATCTTATTTCTATAATCAAGTTCCACCCGCGCTTTGAAGTTTTTGAAAGTTGAAAACACGTCCGACTTCTTTTTAATAGGGTACACCCAACATCTCCTGGAGTAGTCATCAATAAATGAGACAAAATATTTTGCTCCACCTAGGGATGTAACTGGTGTTTGCCATACGTCAGAGTTAACCAATTCTATAACACTTTTGCCTCTAGAATTTGATGTGTTGAATTTTAACCGGTGCTGCTTACTTGTTATACAATGCTCATACAAAGGAAATGATACCTTTGTTAAGCCGGGAAGTAGCTTTTGTTCCACAAGGACTTTCATTCCTTGTTCTGACATGTGTCCAAGTTTCTGATGCCATAGCATTGCAGAATCTGAACTACATGAGGCAACAGAGGCTTTTGCTTCTAGCAAAGTCTCTCTCTTCAGCATGTATAAGTTTGCTACTATCTTTTCGCCTTTCAGCACCACAAGCGCTCCACGGAACACCTTCATGATTCCTTTCCGTGTTTCAATCTTGCTTGCATTATTATCCAACAATCCGTAGGATAATAAATTTTTCTTTAGACCTTTCACGTGCCGCACATCTTGAACAACTTTAATTGTTCCATCATACATCTTCAATTTGATGGTTCCCACGCCAACGATCTGCAAGGCATGATCATTGCAACTATACACAGATCCTCCTAAGACAGGTTCATAATGATGGAACCATTCTCTTCTTGAGGTCATGTGATATGTTGCTCCCGAATCAACGAGACACATATCTGCAAATCTTTTTCTGCCTTCCACGGTGGTTGACACTTCACAACATAGAGCATCTCTATCATCTGAAGTGTTTGCGGTATTGCCTTGTGGATTAGAGTTTTTATTTAGACTCCAACAATCCTTCTTCAAATGACCATTCTTTCCACAGTTGTAACACTTTAAATTCTTCTTGCTCCTCGACTTCGATCTACCATATTTGTGATTGCTGCTTTGGCCACGTTCTGTTGATCTCCCTTTCATCGTTGTCATCGTTGTCAATGCTTTTGCTTGTTGCAGATTTACTTGTCTGTCTTCCTTGTTCTTGCGCCGATTTTCTTCTTGTAGAACAGCAGCTGCAACGTCATCGAAGACTAGACTGGTGGCATTACTATTTGTCAAGTTGATGATGAGTTGATCATACGAATCTGGTAGACTTTGAAGTAGAAGTTCAGCACGTTCTTGTTCTACTATTTTACAGCTTAAGGATGTAAGCTGAGAAAATAAAGTGTTCAGTGTATTTAAGTGCTCCGTCACTGAAGTAGATTCTGGCATACGAAGAGTGTACAATTTTCTCTTAAGGAAAATTTTATTGTGCAACGATGTGGCCTCGTACAATTTGGTGAGATGATCTCATATCTCCTTAGCTGTCTTCTTTTCCTCGATGCTTGACAATACTTCATCTGTTAATGCTAGATGAAAGTTTGCCATAGCATTCCCGTCCAGTTCGATCCATTTGTTGTCATCTGTGAAATCCACTGGCCTTTCATTGATAGCTGCTAGACAACCATCTTTCCTCAGGATAGCCTTCATCTTCAATTTCCACAATGAGAAATTTCTCCCATTGAATTTTTCAATATCAAATTTCGTTGCCATAGCTTCTTTTACGGATAGCTCCCACTGAATAGTTCTCTGGAACATTCAAAGAATGGGTAATAACTTCTTATTTTCTTATGTTGGAGGATCCACCTTTTGGTGGCAACCACATAGACAATAAGCATATATTACACACTCTAATCTAGCTCTGATACCAATTATTGCGGAAGACGGCTATCGGATAGAGCAAAATCGCAACTGATAATTTGATAAAATAAAAATGAAGATAAAAGAGACACAAAAATTACGTGGAAAACCCCTGAATAATATAGGGTAAAAACCACGGGCAACGGTAGAAGAATTTCACTATGAGAAAATAGGAATTACAACTTCTCTCAATCGACCAAGGAGAAAACAATGATAATTCTCTCTTGATAAAAAGGAGAAAACAACTCTCAAGAAACTCTCTAAATTCTCTCTAGTATTGGAAGAAAGCTAGAATGCTTTGGGATGGTTTTGAAGCCAAATGGGATAGGGTATTTATAGCTAAATCTTAAGGACTTAATCTTGTAAATACACTAAAATTTAATGACTAAAAATTGTAATTTGACTATATAAAAAATCAACAAAATTAGCTTTAAATAATTTTTTTTTCAAAGCCACCGGCTGCTTAGCAGTCCATGTGGTTTGATTTTTCAACAAAATCTTGTTAATTAGCAAAGTCATAAAATATACAAAAGAAAAACAGTTAAAAAACACCAAGGCGAATAGTTGAATGGTATGAAGACATGTATGTATGTACCTCGGGTTCAATGCAAAGCAAACAAGAGAATTTTAATAAAACTATCACCGATTTTGCCTGTGATGGTGGGTGGCTCAACGCCTCAGTAAGTCAATCTTTTAAGGGATCTGTATCGAAATTTACAGCAATCAAAAGGGTGTCAAAGTGTGAACACCAAGAGAGAGATTGGCGGTGGAAGGAAAGGTGGCCAACCCTAAAACACAAGAAGCTACCCTTGTGCTTTCTGCAACTTATATTTTCTCTTTGCTTTTATGGATGACAACGATGGTGACGTTTTATCTTACCCACGTCCGGAACACCATGAAATTAGCTCAAATTAATGGTCGGGCCTAATTAGGCAACTATTGTAAAAATGATCGACTGGTCATATTCGAAAACTGTAAAAAGAAGAGCATGAATAAAAACAGCACTGAATCATTCATTCAGTACCCGACAAAGCAAATTTCAAAAGAGAAAAATGAAAGCTGAAAAGTACTGCGAGGAGAGACTTGTGTATAGACAGTAGCATATAATGTAATTACTTTTCGACTTTCTAGTTCTGTCCATCTATTTGCGGCGTTATATTTATTGTGATGGTCGAGATATCGATTACTATTACGATTATTAAGCTTGTGATTATTTTTTTTAAAAAAAAGTTGTTTTATTGAAAGAAAACATTTGATTTTCTTAAAAATAGAATAACAAAACAATAGTTAAAATAATAATCCATTATTCATTAAATTATGATCGTAATTCATTGTTATTAGTATAATTTTATTTTATAATGATACCTTTTACAATAAAGATTTGAAATATTATCGTTATTACTATATAGTAACCATTATTCTATTACTCAACTATTATTTAGATTTTGATAAATACTTAATAAGTTTAAAAGGATTAATCATGAACGTTAAAACAGTAGTTATTAATAATATATGTAATATATTAATATAATTGTTTGAATTTAATTTTTTTAAATAATATATTATGTTATTCAATGGTCGGATGAAGATTGTAACTTTGTTTATCTGCTGTGTTTTTTTTATTGTTTCTGTGTATTAAATTTTGTGTCTTCTTTGTACAGCACTATTCCGGGTTTTGCGGGTTTTGTTGCAGAATAATCCAAAAGTAGATAATCATCAAATGAAAGGTCACGGGAAAGACAATCTAATACTAAAGAAATGTATAATTGAAAATGTTAATTTTATTTTAATAATGTATAATTGAAAATGTTAATTTTATTTTAATATTTTCGGTGGGGTGTTACTTAAAATGTTAATTTTCTTAACGTTTCCGATTATAGCCAGAAATATTATGGAGAAAGTAACATTTTCGATTGTAACCGGAAACATTAAAAGATTAACATATTAAATAATAAAATTAACATTTTAAGTAGCGTTCTACCGAAAATATTAAAAAAATATTAACATTTCTAATTACGCTTTTATTTAATATTATATTAAGTTGTGTACAACAGAACTATCCTACTTATCACTTTGGATTATGGCTTCCATACTTGAAAAGAAAATAACCTTTATGAGAAAACCCCTTTAAAAAAACTAGTCAAGTGTTTGTTTAAAAAACTAGTTAAGTGTTTGTTTAAAAAACTAGTTAAGTGTTTGTTTAAAAAACTAGATCAATAAACTTATTATTTAAAAAATTTAAATTATAAAAAGGTTGATTCTTTTAAATAAGTAATCCACATAGGAACATCTCACAAATTATGTTGTATATAGACATATTCAATAGTAGGCGATCGACTCTTCGATTGCTTCATCTTTTGATCTTCATGGTCAATTATCTGATGGGCTTAAAACTGGACTATGTTAGTCGACTCGTCATTCTCTCATGGTTCACTATTCGGATTGGTCTCCCGTCCACCGAAGCTATGTCACATCAGTCTGTTCGTTAAGTTTTTTATAGAGGGATATTAAAACGAAACAAAAATTAAATATAAGTGATGATTTTAAAAAAATTATGTAATGAAACAAACCAAAAGTGATAATTTAAGTACTAAATACACATTTTATCCAATCTTAATATATGAAAACCATCAAGTTGAAAAATCCTATTAATATAGTCAATTGATTGCTCTCTGTACAAATATAGCCACCGAGGCCCATTAAAACAATTATTACCACTAAGATTTATCAAGAGATCACATGATAACAAATCATTGTTCGAAGCAAGGTCATCACCTACTTAGGCACAAATGAGGTATTAACTCCAACTATTTAATCATATGGGTATTAATGTTTTGAGGATTCGGGGTCTTATCTTCGACTTGTAAGGTCGTTTTAGAAAGATAATGGATCTCAAGGGAGTCTAATGGGGTCTATTGGGTCGAGTTGGCCCCAAAAAAACCAAAGGAATCCAATTCAGCCCACAGTTTCGGAACTTTGAGGGTTGATTTCGAAACTCAGGAAAGGGTTTTATAAGCCAAGACATTGGATTAAATTTAGGCTTTATAATTTTGGTAAGGGTGGAAATGTATTTTTCAAAGCCAATTTTAAACTAAAAAATATTTTAATAGACAAAATTTTATCAGATTCATTGATCATTTCAGGCCGAGTATTATCACGCTTATAAAATTACATTTATTATTTTTTGAAAATCTACTTGAAATGAAATCTAGGAGATCCGTGTCGGTCAAATTTTGATGTATGCAAGTAGGAGTGTAATATGTACAAGTGCAAGTAATCGAAAAAGTAATGTAATGATGAGTAAAGCATCATCTTCACTAATAAGTGGTTATGTGAGTATAGTTTACCCTTAAGATATTGTCATTGGGTATCTAATCATCCACATAATCAAAAAAATTGTTTGTTGGGGAAATTTTAGTAATTTGAAATGAATAAACTGCCAAGACAGTTTTGTACACAAGGGGAAGTACCCACCTTCTTTATAAGTTAAAGGCGCCAAGTTGGTTAGTGGTGTCCTTTTAGATCCACCATTTCTAACACAGTGAAATAAAATGTCCTTTCAACGTAAAAAAAATTAATTCTCAATAGTTTGATATCGAACGTTTATATTCTTAATATTCCTGATGTTCGAATTCGAGATTTCAAAGAATGATAATATTTTTTTACATAGAAGGTTAGAGTTCGATTCTTCTCTCAACCAAAAATATCGTTTTTTTATATTATTTTATTAATAAAATGGTGACCTAGGTTATATCTGGATCGAATGAAATAATTAAATAATATTGCATGGACGGTTGATATGAGGTTAAAAACTCCTATTTTAAGGTGTTTTTCTCTATCATAAAAAAATATTTTTTTCATGGTCATATTCAATTAGAAAACAGCTATTATTTTAACTTTTATGCATGATTGGTTGTAATTAATAAATTTAGATAAAGGTAATGATGGTTTGAATGCATTCTCAAGGGCTGATCTTTCAAGTTTGTCAAGAAAGACATTAATTAAATGAATAGAAGGGAGATTGGAGGGGTCAAGTCTCCATACTTCTACATTGTGATTCCAACACCTTTCCTTACTTTTGTCCAATCAAAATCCAATTTGTCTATTTGATGGCTGTTGAAATTACATTCAGCAAACCACCCCCCCTACTACTTTGTCTCTCTAAGTAATCTAAAGGTATCTGTAAATATAAGATTTTAGGTTAAAAATTAAATTTATAAAATTTAAAGGGTTAATTTATAAAAATTTAAGAGAAGAAGATAGATTATTAACAAAAATATTTGAAATATATAAAAATAAAAAAAAATAAAAACAACGGGCATATTTTAAGAATTTAAATTGTGGACCTAATCGTATTTTGATTGTATTATATTTATTACGATTAATGATAATGAGTGTTATTATAATTATTATGATAATCGGGTATTACAGTCATACAATAATAATTTCAAACTATACTTTTATTATTATATAGTGATTTGTTTTCTAATAATGAATCTCTATTTAAATCTATCACGTGTCAAAGGCATATTCTAATAACGTATTATGCTTCCATCCATCTATTAACTATTGAAGCAATACTTTAAAGTTTACACATCAAATCTTCAATTCAACAATACTTTTGCAATGGAAAAAGGAATGATTTTAAATTGGCAAAAAACATAAGATGTCTCTATACTTTTGAAAAAAATTAATATAACCTTATTAATTTTTTCTCACAATGTGACCCTCCAACTCAGAAAATAAATTTAATGTGATCTTTTGACCAACGTTTTTTCGTCCTTGACCGTTATAGTGTTGACGTGGCAGTTCACGATACTGACATGACAATCCAGGGTGGACAATTAACGTGGTAGATGATGTGACAATTGGATTAAATTGGTAACTCTTACATGGCAGATGGAATATCATGTCAACACCGTAGACCGCTACGTCGGCACTGTGAACTAGCGAGCCAGTAGTGTAACGGTCAACAACAAAAAACGTTGATCAAAGGGTCACATTAGGTTTATTTTCTGAGTTAGAAAGCTAAATTGAGAGAAAATAATACGAAAACTACATTGATTTTTCTCAAAAAGTACAGGGTCCTTTAACGCCTTTTTATCTTTTAAATTTCATTGAAAAAAAAAACAAAAGATGTTTAACTAAAATCAAATAAATTTCTCTTTTAAGATTGAACTAAAAAAAATTTCCTTTGATTTACAAACTTGTATATATATATATATATAAAGAACTACTCAAAAGGGCATGATATGGGTGGTCTTAGTATCATAACTTGATAAACAAGGCTTAGAGTTACCCCCAAAAATCTTGAGCAAATCGGCAGACATTTGCCTAACTGCCGGAGAACAATTGCTTTGAATAAGCAACAAAATCTTGGTCATCCCATTGCCGCTAACCACCGCTTCTACCGCCTCCTCCTCCCTGAACAAATAGCAAACCATCCAAAGTATCGTCACTGCGTGCTCCGTCGCTTTGCTCGATACTTTCAATACTCTCTGCACGATCGCTTGTAGCAATATCGAATCATGCCGTATCTCCACACTCCCTTCTTTGCAAGACGATAATGTTTCCAGCAGTTTTAGTGATTTTTCGATCATCGAAACGGTGGTCATGTTTGGTTCAGATAAGAGGATCTTTAATTCTGGTATTGTTCCAGATTGGATTACTTTTGTTTTCACTCTTTTGCGCGTCGCGATTGCTATCAAACAAGATAAGCTCGCTTCGATCAACCTTGGATCATTGTCCTTAGTTAATGATTTTACCAATTCGACTAGTAACCCCTCTTTTTCGGCTATTTTGAGCTTGGATTCTCCATCCACCGCTAGAGATTCCAGTAACCGAACCGATTGGATTTTGGAATCTGAACTTCCTATTTGTAAAACAAGATGAATCGTCGACAAGCAATTCGATTCCAATAATGGCTTCTTCTTATCCAAATATTTATTTATCATCAAATCCAAAATCTGAACAACTTGTTCGATTAATTTGATGTCCGCTTCCGCATTCCTCATGAAATCGTAAACCGCGTTCAGAAATCCGTCCATTCTCGCGAGGAATTCGCGGTTCTCCTCTGATTCTCTCGCGAAACAAACGATCTTCGTTAACGCTGAAATGCAGCCATTATCAAGCTGTTTGACCAAAATTTTGACCTGGTCTTGAGAAGGAACGACGACCGATTCGGCGTGGAGTTGACGGCAAGCCACCGAGTTGGACCAGATCTGAATGAGGCGTTGTAAATTACGGTTGGGAACGAAATCTTTGGTTTGAAGAACTTGCATGGTGGCGGGACACGTGTTGTTGCCGCTGTCAAGCCAACGCTGGATGCTGGTTCGGTCGTACGTTACACCCGTGCACAAGCTCATAGGGGATGTCATCACGTCTAACGATATCGGACATCGAAACAAATTGGGAACTGTAATGTACAAATCGTGTCTTGGCATTTTCCCCCCCTGGTTTGGGAAGCGAGGAAGTGGAGGAAAATGAATATTTCAGTGAGAGAGTGACCGAAGAACCCCAAAAAGAAAGAGACTAGAGAAGTGGGAGATGAAAGAGCGAGAGGGGGTGGGATTTAAAGAGATAGAGATAAATAATCAAAGGAAAGTTTGTAGGTTTAGACTCGTTGACCTGGAATTTTTAATAGTTTACTATTGAAAAATAACACCTTTAATATTTTTTATTCGAATTTAATACCTCAAACAATAATAATATTTCTTTTACATAATTTAAAACTTCGATATCTTGTTTGTAATAAAATTCAAATTAATATCTAAAAAATATGAAACGTTTGTTTTATATGTTATTTTTAATATAATTTTATAATTAATTTATGCTTTAATTTATAATTAACTATTATTATAAATAACATTTAAAATTATAATAAAAATTAAAGCAAATTACGTATTTAGTCATTCATCTATTCTTGTGGTTTTGTTTTGATTATTCGATTATTTTTTAAAATCATACCCAACGTTACATTTTAATTCCGTTTTGATCATCCGTTGTTAAAAATAACGATGATGCTAATGTGTTGCCATAACATAATGTCACGTTATTATTGAAAACTAAAAAATATATCACATCAACAATTCTACTTATTCTTAATAATTGATTATCAAAACAGAATAAAAACGTAACGTTATGTGTAGTTTTTAAAAAATATATATATAATTAGATGACTAAAGCGGAACTGCAAGATAAGGTGGATGGCTAAACACTTAGTTTGCCCTGAAAAATAATTTTGCATACTGATTGGCTGGTCACTTGTAGCAAATTAGCGTGTAACTTTTCAAGGGAATAAGGATTTAAAACTTTGCAATTGGGGTGAAAGCCAAAACACGTTGGTTTGGTAGGCGGCAATCTGTCGATTGCTACTGCTCATTTTGGTAGTTTTTCAAACATCGAGACTCCAACGGGGCAAAATTAGATACCAATACGTAACAACTGCGGCTGTTGTTGCTACCTCTACCCCAAAAAAAGTAGTAAAAAGTAAAACTTTATAGACACCAAACCTAACAAATACGCAATTTTCTTGTTTGCCGTTTGAAAAATCAGACGATGAAAAGTCAGATTTTTGTTGTTGAAATGTGAGCATGTGTTCAAACATCATATCTTGCAAATCTGTCTTTGAAGAAATTTGGGGTCTAACTTTGTATAATAAAACATGTTTGTTTCATGTTAAACTCGTGGTATATAGAAACTCAAGAATATTGATACGAACTTCGTAATTGATATTCTAATAACTCAAAAGCTGAATTTCATCTCAATAAAGAAATAAAAGGATTCGCTTTCGGTGAAAGTAAATGATTTCATCATAAAGTAATGTAATTTATTACATTGAAGAGTTTGATCCTTTTCCATCGGAATTTGATTTAAACTTGAATAACTGAATTGAGCAAGGGTTCAAAGTTGGATGGTTATGTAAATTTTATTTTCAAATGCATTGAGAATATATTATATAGGCTACGATGATAAAAATTCTTCTTAATATTGAAAAACAAAATCAATATTTTTTCCTCATTTTTGTGTATTTTTATGATTAAGGGATAAATGGGAAAAAAAGATGTATATGTTGAGGACTAGAAAATTATTTTACCTTTTTTGTAATTTTCACGTCAACAATTAATCAAAAAAATAAATGTATTTCTCTTAACGAAGTGACCATTTTACTCTTTTGGAAATGTATGGAGATCAACTTTATCTTTTTCTCGCTAGAGAGGCCAAAATGCAATAAGGAATATGGTACATGGATGTTGTGGTACTTTTACCAAACGAATTTAGTAGTTAAGAGACGATTGTTATCCTTAAAATTATCAGGGTTGCGTACGACGTTTACAAGAGTGTCTGAGTATTCATTCTCAATTAATTGAAAATTTTTCGAACAAATATTAAATATTGCCTTCTAATCATTATAGACTACTAAGAAAAATTGCATAACAATTTAATAGTATATAGGATTTTAATGTAAATACTGTTATTGCATTAATTCTATAGTATGTTTTCAATAGTTTAATAAATGGCTTAGAATTTTAATTTTCCAGAAAGGAATGTGAATATATTTTTTAAATTATTTGTTGGAAACAGATTTCCGCTTTACTTTAAACAATTTCTATGAACTCAACTTTTTTTTAAGGGAAAATAACCTCAGTGACAAAAAATCCTAGATAATATATGATTTTGACCAACTTTTTTTGGATTTGCGAAAATGACCAACAAAATCGCAATGCGATCTCTAATTCGCATTGCGATTTTCCATTTCGCGTTGCGATAGTCTACAGTTGTTAAAAAAAAGATTTTGTTTCTTAAGAATTTTCTCTAAAAAGATAGTATCCGCGCGGACGTGTCGAAGACACGTATTACCACGACCACGACCACGACCACGACCACGACCACGACCACGACCACGACCACGACGGCGGCGGCGGCGCGCGAGAGTCCCCCTTGTTCTCTATCACTCAACAAGGAAGTGGAAAAGCCAAACCTTAAATACCATTCCCAATAGTGTTTCCAATACTATGTGGGATTGAGCATTACCAACACTTGTTTCCAATACAATGTGATTATTCAGGAAACAATTAACAATTATGCACCTTAAAACAACTGAATTAGCAACCAATTGCATTAGTATTATACGATTAAATATGTCATAATTAAAAGTCAATCTACAATCAATCGCGATTATTGCAATTTTAAGCAAACATTCAAAAATAATATCACTATTTAAGGCTCAATCCCACATAGTATTGGGAACAAGTGTTGGTAATACTCAAATCCCACATAGTATTGGAAACACTATTGGGAATAGTATTTAAGGCTTGGCTTTCTCACTTCCTTGTTGAGTGATAAAGAACAAGGGGGACTCTCGCGCGCTGCCGCCGCCGCCGTCCGTCTCGTCTCGGGTCGTGGTCGTGGTAATACGTGTCTTCGACACGTCCGCGCGGAATGCAACGCAAATTTGCGATAGTGGAGATCGCATTGCGATTTTGTTGGTCATTTTTGCGATTTTCAACTATCGCAACGCGAAATGAAAAATCGCAACGCGAAATGCAACGCGAATTTGCGATAGTGGAGATCGCATTGCGATTTTGTTGGTCATTTTCGCAAATCCAAAAAAAGTTGGTTAAAATCGTATATTATCTGAGATTTTTGGTCACTGAGGTTATTTTCTCTTTTTTTAATTCAGAAGCAACTAATTTTATAAAGGAAGAAGAGATATTCAAAATTACAATAAAAATTTGTAATTAGAATCATAAATTACAAATATAATTATGATATTATGCTATAATCAGTAAGACAATAAACTATCCAGTTAACATCATATAACGATCATGTAAGAAAAAGTTGAAAAATCCACCTAAAAAACTCGAATAATAGGTAGATACAAATAGATTTGATTGCTACAACAAGTGAACCACAATAAGAGATTAAATTGTTGAAAGATTATCAACAAACACAAATTAAAGTCAAATATCGTGAGAAAACTATCTACGAACGCAAATTGTGTATCCAAATCCAATTCGAGGGTCCAAAACAGGAAAGATCAACATGATAACAAATAAACACCATCTTAATCAGTCACGACGACGTCAAATCAAATCCTAAAAAAAATAAATGACAAAAACAACCAAACGATAAAAAAAGAAAACCAAAATATATGCCAAAACGTGAGATAATCCGTAACTGTTAAATAAAAAACATAATTTATTAAAAACAAAAGAAAAATAAAAACATAGGGGTGTTCAAAATAATCCCTAGTTAACTGGTGTAACTGTTATATTTAAGGGTAAAATACACAAATGATCTCCCGATTATAGAATACTGCTTTATTTAATCCATCAATTATTAAAAGTTATAAAATGGTTACTTGACCATTAATTATGTTCCAAACCCATAATTTTCCTTTAAAAAATTGACAGTTGTTTAAGCTGGACGTTAACATGATGTCTAAGATATGATAGTCATTTGAGATTCTGGAATCAAGTTTTATCATATTTCAGTCAACAAATTAATATTCAACTCAAAACACTAATCATTTTTTAATGGAAAAGAACGAGTTTGGAACATAATGAATAGTTAAGTGATAAATTTGTAACTTTTAATAGTTGAGGGACTCAACAAAGCAACACTCTATAGTCATAGGACTATTTTGTAACTTTTAATAGTTGAGGGATGAAATAAAGCAGTACCTTATAGTTGAGGGACCATTTGTGTACTTTACCCTATATTTTATAGGTTACTTAACCGAACCGTTAATGTTAAACAGCTTCAGTTAATCGAACCACTAAAAATAACGATTAACAGTTATGGTTACGGTTACGAATTTTTTATCATCGATTAATCGTTAATAGAATATACTTATAATTATATTTTTAAGAAAAATACAAAACAGAAGGAGAAGTAAAGTCTAGCTTTATCCCTAAATTAAATTTCTAATTATAGTTTTAGGGGATGATTAGTATTTGTAAATTCTAATTTAATTCTCAATTCTTTTTCATCTTCAATTTGTTAGTATTACATTATATTTTTTTCCTAATATGTTTCATGTTTTGAATATATGAATGAAGGATTTCACAATCATTCAACCAACAATTATGATTGATAAGTTATATTTCATTTGGATGAAGTCAATGAAGACCTTAGGCGTTGATGATTTTATCCTAGAGATTTTGAGTTGTCGTGCTTATTTTATATTTGTTAAATAATTATCTATAAAATTTTGATGATGTATTAAACTATTACTAAATGTTATGTGATGAACTTAAAGTACTATTAATGATGATATATTTTGCAGTATAACTTTATAATATGAATTATAAAATTTTAAAATGTTCATGTTGCGTTGTCTTTGAAAAGAAAATATTATAAGTTAACCTGTAATCGAACTATTTATATGGTTAACCACTAACGATTAACCGTTTCATAATGGTTAGGTTATAATTAGAAAAAACTTATAACCGCTATAACGATTAACTGATTATTAGATTAAACAGTACGATTAATCGATCATTTAAACTAAATGACACGATTAGTCCTTCATGAATAAAAAATTATTGACAGTAATAACTAGCACTAAAATTGGTAAGAAAGGAGGAACAAAACCTTGATTGATATCTTTGGTCTTTATTATACGCCATATTATTGTCTGTTTGTCACTTTGACATATTTATTTTGTTTTCAATTCGAAGAGATTCATTAAAAAAAGGAAAGAGTAAAGGGTATTTAATGAATGTGGGGGTTTATGAGGTTAGCTTCAATCAGACAAATGCATTTAGTTCCCTCTGGCAGTTTATCTCTCTTCCTCGAGGTTGGGGTTTGGAGTGTGGAGATGAAGAAAATAATGCAGCCTCAAGACATTTATTGTGCACGCAATCACAAGAATGCATCAGTCGCTCTGATTATAACGTAGCAACAAGATGAATCCTGGATTGGGTCCATTCGTGTTTCTTTAGGAGTGGCATTGTATCTATCAATCGAGATGGAGATGGAGATGGAGATGGAGATGGAGATGGAGATGGAGATGGAGACGGAGACGGATTCAGGAGTATACCATCCATGCATTGAAGTGTTTGTGCATTTACTCACTCTTCTATTGTATGTGACATGTCAATTCTCTCCCTATATATCCATATTAGATATAACTAGGGACAAATATGTGATTTTATGTTAGGAGATAAATTTATAAAAATTTGAATAAGTTAAACTTGAATTATTTAAAATATATAATAATTTACAAATTTTAAGATTATGATTTGATGTATATGCACGCAAACTTCATGGCAAAGGAAAGTTATTCAGGCATGGCCAATGGCCTATGGGAAGGGTGGTGTAGGGGGATACCCGTTACTCGAATGGCCCTTTAATTGAAGTGGGAAAGAAATCAAGTTGTTTAAGTAAAAATAAACGAAGATTATTATATGTTAAGACTTAAATTAAATAAAAGAAACTAATAAAAATTAAAAATATTTTAAACAAATAATTTAAGGTCTTCCATATTTGCGATAACTGGTATTTGATTTTTTACTGTTTCCTCTACTCAAATTCAGCTTAGACATGTTGGCCTATTAGTTTATGTTGTTACTTACAAGTACAAAAATGGACAAATGGTGTAATTTCTTTATCATTTTTCAGTAAATATTCTTTTTTATTGATAATTTCAATTGTTTGTTTTCACTCATCCAACAATCTTAAATATTGTAAAATTAAAAAAAAATTACACAATTGTTCACCTTTGTTCTCTCATTCCTTTGGGTCATGGGTTTTAGACACACTATGAACATCTGTCATGTGTGTGACTTGTAATTTTACAAGCCTACAAGTTAAAAAGTCAAAATGTTGGTCAAATTTGGTAAACATCAAAGTTTCAATTTGCCACCACTAAAGAATTCAAGTTCAAATTTGCTACCATAAAATATTTAAGTTGACAAGTGACTATGATGGACACCAAATTGGCAAGTGGCCAACTTGCATATGGAAAAATTTATCCTTGATCCCTAAATTATTAGGTATTTGTAAGTGGTCCTTAGAAATAAACTTTAAATACGCCTAAACATTTCGTTTGAAATCATCCAAAAAAAATCTCTCCCATTTGCTTTTCTCCATTTTCTCACTTTGTAATACTTTGGGAATTTTAAGGAGTTTCATTTGTTGTAATATTTCTTGATAGTGAAATTATCATCTATTGGTGGTGTATGAGGACTAGAAGATATTTCGTTGAACCTCGTAAATTTGGTGTATTCTCTCCATTATTATTCAATATTGGGGTTTCCATGTTTTAATATTTAATATTTGACGGGTTTGTCTGTTGTGCAATTTTGATAGTTTTAATCTTGATGTTTCAGATCAATTTGAAATTATGTTTGTGGCAAATAACTTAGTTGTATAATAGCTTCAGTTAGAATTATCCTGGTGGTTCCATTACTGAAATATTCAGTTTATGATATTAAAGATTCTCCATTAGCTTTGAAATGAAAAAATACGAATTAATTGAGAAAACAAGCTTTCATCCAGACCGATGAGAAGGGTGACGTCAAATACAAATTTATTGATGAAACAATTCGATGGATATGGTTATTTCGGCATGTGGCAAAGCGAGGTGTTAGACACTTTATTCAAACAAGGTCTAGACATTGCCATTGAGAAAGAAAAACCCATATATATAGATGAGAAATAATGGAGAATAATCAATAGTTTGGAGTACAACATGATTAGATCTTGTCTTTATAGGGAGCAGAAGTATGACTACAAGAACAGACTTGCAAAAGTAAGTTGTGGAAATCATTGGAGGAAAATTTCCTAAATAAAAGCTCTTAGAATCGTCTTCACATAAAGAAAGATTGTTCAAATTTGATTATCAACCATACACCAGTATGAATAAACATAATTGCCTTCAATGAGCTAGTGACAAATTTATTGGGCATGGATGAAACCTTCAAAGATGAAGATTTGGCTTTAATGTTGTTGTTATCTCTTCCATATGAATTTGTACCTTGAGACATCGTTATTTCATGGTAAGGATAAAGTTATCCTTTAAAGATATAATTGTTGTTGTATGTTTTGAGCTCATAAAGAAAACCAAGCTGGAGAACAAGTATGAAGTAACGAATATCATATGGCAAGTGGTCACTCAAAAAGTCAGAAGCTAAAAGGGAGATGGAGATCAAAGTTGAAGTCCAGACTGAGAAAGATGAATGTTCTTTTTGTCATGAGAAATGTATTGGGAGAAAGATTGTTCAAAGCTGAAGAAGAAAGAAACAACTACTCTAGATACATGTGTTGCAAAGCATAACGCCAATGACTCTGACATATCATTGGTGCTTCATAGGTTGCTTCTTCATCAATATTCCAATTAGATGAGATGATATTATTCGAGTTGTACCTATCATATATCCTTAATCGAGAGTGATCTCCAATTTAGTAGAACTAAATGTATGAGTTGTTTATATAGACAACAACAATGCTTGTAAATTGTTGAGTTATGTTCAATTTAATTGAGGAATCAAAATGGATCAATCAGAGTTCTGACTATTTAGATACATGCCTAGTTAAAGAAAAATCACATCTCATTGGGAGTTTTGGAATCTAAAGGCTTAGTTGTTACTATGAGAGATTAAGTTTTGAAAGTCACATATGACACACTTATGATGATGAAGGGCATCGAGAATAAAATTTGTATCACTACCAATGTAGTACAATTATTGGAGCAATTGCAGCAACTTATGGTTGCGAAAATTTAGACACATCCCAATTGTAGCATATGTGGTTGGGATATGCTGGGGAGAAATCATTGAAAATTATAAGAAAGTAAGAGTTGTTGAAAAGTGAATATGCTTGCAAATTGAACTTTTACGAGCATTGTGTTCTGGGAAAGCAGAATAGAGTCAAGTTTGACACCATTATACATAATATGAATTCTATTTTGAGTTATATTCACATAGATGTGTGGGATTCTATCAAGACACCGTCTTTGGGAGAAAAATATTAAATTGTAATTTTTGTAGATGATTTTTTAAAAAGAGTTGGGTGTATTTGATGAAGTCTAAATATTAAGTACTCTAAGTTTTTCTTGAATGAAAAATAAGATTGAGAACCAAACGAGTAAAAAGATCAAAAAACGTAGGATGAAAAATTGAGGGGAATATAAAAGTGATATATGCTTTGATGTTTGTCAAGAGCATGATATTGTTCAACACTTCATTGTTAGAAATACACCATAACAAAATAAAGTGGCAGAGTGTATGAATTGAACACCATTAAAAACTTTTTGATATATGCTATCTATGTTGAGTTAGGCAAGACACTTTAGGTTTAGGTTATGACATATGCTGGCCATCTCATCAATATTTTGTCATTATCGACAATAGGTGGAAAACATCATTAGAGGTATAGTTTGGAAAACATGCTACAAATTATGATTCCTTACATGTATTTGGATCAACTGATTAATATCATGTGAAATAATCAAAGCATGATCCGAGAGTAAAGAAGGCTCTTTTTATGGGAATCACACATGGAGTGAAGGGATTCCACCTCTGATGTGTAGACATCAAGAAGATAATCTATAGCAAAGATGTTAACTTTGATGAACTTGTCATAGTAAAAGATGTAACAAATAGAGTTGTTCAAACAAGTAGTACTATGTAGCAGGTGGTTCATACTCTAAAATAGGTGGAATTTAATAAAACGATGAGCCTAGAAAATTGATGCAACTAATTCTTCAACTCTAATAGAAGAATCAAAAGATGAAGAGGTTCAAACCCAAGAATCATTAGAGGCACTATAACCACTTATAATTACAAGGTCAATGAGAGAAATTCGTAGACCTGCTGGATTTGTTGATATGATAACCTATACTCTTCCAGTTATTGATGATGATATCAGTCATTACCAAGTAGTAATAGAAAGCTTGGAAAGTGACAAGTAAAAAAATACCATAAATGAAGGAATACAATCTCTCCAAAAGAACAACACTTGGAAGTTAACGCAATTATTTAAAGATAAAAAGTAATTGATGTAAGTGGCTATTAACAAAGAAAGATGAATCTCCTAGCAAAAAAAATGTTCTCTACAAGACAAGATTAGTAGCTAAAGGCACACTTAAAAAAGAGGGAATCAACTATAATGAAATATTTCTCCTATTCTGAAGCATTCCTCCATTAGAATATCATTGCCTCTGGTAGCATTGTTGAATATAGAACCAGCTTAACTTAATTTCAAGACGACATTCTTCATAATGATTCAGAAGATATATCTATATGACTCAGCCAGAATGATACAAAGATGGTGTTTGTGAGAAAGGAGTTTGTAAACTGAACAAATCACTATATGGATGAAGTAATCACCGAGGTAGTGGTACAAACTATTTGATAGCTTTATGAGGAACTAAAGTACACCAAAAACAAATACGATCTTTTGTGTATTTGCAAAGATATAAGATGGATCTTTTATTTATCTTTTTGTATATTAACGGTATGTTAATCACTTCGAATAGTCAAAATGAGATAGACAATTAAAGGCTTTGTTGAATCAAAAGTTTGAGATGAAAGATTTAGGTGAGACCAAGATGATTCCTGGTATAAAGATAAATAGAGATAAACAAAGAGGCAAGCTATGTTTGACTCAAAAGCAATATCTTAAAAAGGTATTACAATATTTTAACATAACTGAAACAACCAAATATGTAAGTATCTCACTTGCTTCTCATTTGAAATTTAGTTCTCAGTTGTCTCTTAAAACTAATGAAAACGAGAATATATGGAAAAAAATTTCATATGTTATATAATGAGAGCTTGATGTATGTGATGGTGTGTACACGCCCTGACATTCACATGTAGTTGGAGTTGTGAGTAGTTATGCATGATCCTGGAAAAGAACTGACAAGTTGTGAAA